>NC_026008.2:40707442-40709942 GCF_000442705.2 Elaeis guineensis | reverse complement strand
AATTCTAGATCTTTGTGAATTTTATTCTGCGGGGAATGAGTGAAATTTTAGTGCCTTTCTTGCATTATAATATCTTAGAATTATTGGTTTCTGGTGCTCAAGCGTTTCCCGAATGCATCTTGGTCCAGTCTTATATGATATGTGGGACGTTACAGTATTACCGTTGAGCAATTCATGAGATTTTTGCACACATTTTATTAATTTTAAAATGATTTTTGTTTGAAAAGAAACAGTCTAATAGGTCGGGATCTCAGATGAGAAAAACATATTGGGTTCCCCCAAGTTATATACTTGTCTCCAGATCGGTCCACTAGTGCCTTAGCTCAGGAATCCTAAAACAATAAAAAGATTGTGAATTTTCCCTCTCTCCTGAATGTCTTGATTATTATCAGACAAGATTAACCTGTAATTGCGAAAGATGCTTTGAATTATGATTAAACTCTCAAGCTAACAAAATTATCTGGTATGATGCTTCTGATTGTTTTCTTTTGTCTTTCAAATTTACGTAACTTCTTTTCCCACTTTTCTTCTGATGATGTGTGTCAGAGATACCTAGATTCATTTCTTATGTAGTTGTTTGATACAACTCTTTGCATGTATATTTTTTGTTGTATTCCGCATACAGGTAACCATAGTCTTGTTTTACATATTACCATGGGCTATACCCAAATCAGATGAATGCTTTTCCCAGCTAAGCTTTCTCTCCTTGTTACAATGTGGTTATTTTTGTTTGAGAAATGATTTTTCACCAATACAAGCATGTGCCCTTTTAGTGAAGTCAAACAAAATATATTATGGCAGGCTCATGGAGAAATTGATACCCGGGCTGCGGATCCTAGCTATCTTGCCCTGATCATCCGAAACTTCTACCCTGAGGTAAGTTTCATGATCTGTTTACACTGTGGTCTCATAGTAACAACCACTGGATGGTCACGTTCCTTGGCACTGGGAGGTAAAATGTTCGCTGTTCATGTTATATAGTTATCAGCTAGCATGGGTTTGGGGGTTCAGTTGAATAAACGTGAAAAGCTCAGTTACACCATTCGAGGAAAAAAGGCATTTCCAGTTTCATATGATGGTCTTATAGGCATCAATCTCAAAGGGACGTATGATGTTGACAAGGATCTTAGAAAGGTGAGTGTTATTGATGCAGCATATTATTATATTATGATAAGATCTGTGAGTAAATTTACAGTTTTTGCATGCACACTGTTTCCCTTTTTATTATTTTTCATTTTATTGTCTGTATATTAATTATCAGGTTGCATTCAATTCCTCCTTGTTATTATTTGGATTTTGTTTTTAAGTTGTTATTATTGGGACTTAATTTCAAGCTGTGGTATTTGAAACATTCTGATGCTCAAGTTTTAGCATTCCTTTCCTAACCCTCAGAGGTGGAGCACTAGTACTTTAAGAGTTGCATTGTTGCTTTATGAAACTAGCACATGGTTGCACGAGGAGGTAAAAAAAGAGTAGCAATCACATCCTTATTAATGCTGAGGTTGTATTCATGCATATTTGTGCTTTAGCTGCATCTTTGACCAAAGTTTTATACCATTTGTAGCCAACTTTATATCCATCTCAATTTCTCTAGGATATATGTTAGGGTGGATTACTTTAGAAAATAGCCTCATAATTCTCATCATCAGTCATCCAGCACCTCAATTTATTTTCTTGCTGCCACTCTGTCCCATTATGTCCTTTTTGCCTTTCCTTTAAGTACTTCATCTGCCTATGCAACGTGCTCCTTCTAGTGTTGTGAAGCTTTTGTTACCATAATTAGTTTATAAACATGTGTACGAATCAAACAACTGAACTGTGAATACAAGCCAATCTTCAAGGGAGAATTGCATTTGTATTGCATACGACATTAGTTGTAGAAGCAGTCTACGCGGCAATATAAGCATATGTGGCATCCTACCCTGCATAGTGTTTGGGTGACTTTTGCATGGAGCCAAATCTCAGTCGGTGTCCAGGTGGTCCACATAAGCCCAAGTCCTAGATTTCCAGCTCTCCACATCCTTTCTATTTGTTCTCCTTTTTTTTTTTTGAATTTTTATTGAGTTTTTTCTATTTTTCTGTTCTTTGTTAATTATTATGATTATTTTTCTTTTCATTTTTTTTATAAAAGGATAAATTGCATTGGCATTGGCCTAGGTGGTTGCATATTGTACCAAGTTTGGTGCTCATACTCGTATTGTACCTGTACAGTATGGACTCATACGTTATCACACCATATCAACGCATGGTACACCTTAGTGCTAACGCTATAAACGATCCATGTGTTGGTATGCGTTGGTATTGAGGGGTGTACTGGTATTGGTACCTTGTTGATACAACATACCATGTTTAGTATGGACTATAATGCTCCACCAGCTACTTAAATCATTGCCATTTAGGCACTACGTGGTACCTTGATGGCTTGACCACCTGTGTATCATGGATGCTTTTTAAAACCTTCTTTATAGATATAAAAATATAATGTAGCTTCCATGAAGTT
>NC_026008.2:40527442-40702442 GCF_000442705.2 Elaeis guineensis | reverse complement strand
TCTGAGTGGTAAATGGAGTGTAAGATTTGATATGTAGTTCTTCCATATTCGAAAGTTTGACAAGAGAGGAAAGGTAATTATTCATCGTACGTAGGCCGTCCTGTTGTGATCTTTTATTAAATATAACCTGCACTATGTTATTTAGTCAGTTGAATGTGAGATCAATAGCTATGTATAAGCACCTCCGGTCTCTGAGCTCTTATTATTTTTAAATTGTTTTTTTCCCCATTATTCTTCATATCCTTTAATCCATCCAATATTTATAGCTTTCAGATTGCAAAATTAGTAATAACATTGTTTTATATATTACAAAACTAATTCCTAGGTGTTTCATCTTAAGCCCGGTTGTTGTGGGCCTTTCCATGTGTTTGTCGTTTGGCCATCTAAGCATTCTATTATTATGTTTTGTGCACATTATCTTCAAGGGTCCCATTGGCAAGTAGTAACGCACAAGCCTAATTTCATTTCAGGGTTTACACATGTCCATAGATAATATTTCTCTTCTTCTCGAGCATTCTTATGCATGTGAATGATAACAATGCGTGTTCTTGTCAGAATTCAGGTTCCAACGGGACGTCTTGAGATATCTTGTTGGACATCGGGATGGAATACCATCCCATGTATTGGAACAGACCGTTCCGCTAGCGTCTCAGCATTCTGATCGAGACGTCTTGGGACATCATCTGTTCCAAATATCGGGACGGGGTTGGACGGCGATGTATCCTATTCCATTAGAAAAATCGAAACAGTCCTGTTCCACGGATCTAAAATTTTAACTCTTGTATTTATAAAATACTCCATCTTTATTAAACATTGTGATTAACACAAAGTTTTGTTTAAAACAGAGCTTTCATTAGTGTTACCTAATCCATCTTGAATCATACTCATCCTTCTGTTGTTACCATCTGGTTATCTGTCCCCTGTGGATCGAAAATATCTTGTCCTACCTACTTTAGGGGGGGCTTTTTAGTCTCCTGACTGGACGTGGATGGGGGAGAGGGGGAGCACATGATTGAAACGAGTAATCCGAGGGCCCTAAAGAACAGAAAGGGGCGTTCCCATGGACCTCGATATCATAACCAGCGGACTCTTAAGGCGGGAGGAATGTCGCTTCCGCTTTCGTCCCACTTTGGGTCTTTCTGGAAGTAGGTCCGAGTGGCTGCTTTCCACTTGTTCCCATGTGATCGGTTTTCTTGTGGTGTTAATCTTGGAGGTAGTGCCTTCTATCCAAATCTTAGAATGTGCTCGAAGGTAAGGAGGGATGTGGACTTCAGTCAACTCTCCACTCACCATTGTCACTCCATTCAGATGTATCTAGAGAATCTTACCTGCTTTTTGGTGGCTTGGTCTAGAAATCTTTGTTTACTAACAGATTGGTAATCCGGAGGAACCTACTTTGCTATGGTGCTGGCATTGTATCTCCTACAAGATTGGAATACGGTGAGACGAAGAAGAAGAAGAAGGGAATAGAATGAGCTTTTCCTTCTCTCTCTCTCTCTCTCTCTCTCTCTCTCTCTGTCTCTCACAATAATTGGCGTGTGTGCCATCAATTGAATTAAGGATATCTCTCATAAAAAGGGAATGGGTTTAGATTGCTGTATATTACAATCACAAAAAGATGTTGATCAAGAGCTCATGAATAATATCCACCTTACTGCAATGCGTGCGCTATGCTCTGATGTTTGATATAAGGATAGGCTATCAATGGACTGAGAACAAACTAGTTATCAGGAAGAACTTAAAACTTCGAGATTTTGAGGATACTAAAATCTCCCTACAAAAGGTGATTTCTAATTTTGTTGGGATGTTTTGGGTTCAAACTCTTTCAAACTCTGTCTGGTTGATCAGCCATGATTAATGCGTTTCACCGTATGGTGGTGGAGTCATCTTAATTTAACGTTATGTGGTTAAACTTGACAAAATTGGATGAGAGGGAAAATGAACTCAGTTTTCCAAACTTCTCCCTCCACATCTTTGCTTCAGCCAACATCCCCCTCGTAGGAGATACCATGCAGATATTTCATCATGTTCGGATGGCTGCATCCTCATGTCATAAATCGATAAGATCCCTTAATTTGTTAAAGATGCCAAAGCAACAGAAGGGCCTGGCTCATCACTGAAATAATTAACACAATTAAATGAGAACAATTCGAGGGCCCCAACCCTGAGCTAATGCTTGTTCTTAGCATGACCAATTAAATTGGCCACATGCAATTCTCTGTTCAAAATGGAGGTGGACTGAGACAAGTCATTAGTGCAAGCTCCCCAAAAGCGAGGCCTGGAAGAAAATATCTGGACTGTCAGTGGGGAAGAATTCCATTCGATGCAGACCTTTTGAGATTTGACATTTCACCAGTTATGTTCATGGAATGCAATGAACTAGAAAACAGAGAGATTTTTACGGCCTATAGTCAATAAGCCATGTTGGAGGGAATCACGAGGGCTTGATTTCAAACACACTTACTCTTAAGCACCAACCACAGTCAGTCTCTGTTTTGTGAACCAGGTGAAGGTAGGCGATTGATCTGAAGCCTTAATGCTCAATTACTTCAGTCCGACGTTATATAGGATTTATATTGTGTACCTTTAGTATAAAGCTAGTTTTTGAATTGGCGCTTGCACCGGTGGCTAAACATCTGCACATACTTCATTGATCTTGCATCCGAAATGTGGGCAGTGGTAGAGAAATCAATAGGATGAGGCTTGTCATTGCTATTTTTGATAGAGAGTATGATGTTGAAATGACTTGGTTCCAAAGATGAAGGATTCTTGTTGCTGCTATTTTTGATATTAAAAAAATGATGCTACAATAAATTGGCTTCAAAAATGTGGCAATTAATATGCATCTCATCGTCACCTAAATCAATTTAAACATAGTAAATTATATCTAATAGCGTGGATGATTAATATAAGACTTCCATTGTCCAACGTACATTTGATTGGATCTTAGTGAAGATTCATTAGAGTGGAGCCAAGTCCAAGTTTTTGTATGTATGTATGTGTATGTGCGCATGTATATATATATATATATATATATATATATATACATATTGTTTGTTGTTGCTAGTATTAAAGGTTGGCTAAGGTTAATAGACGAACGGGATGACAATAGGAGCAAACACCTTCCAAGGTACAATGGAGAATAATGATGAAGCAAAGACATTTAGAGCTAATGCAGAGTTGATCTAAAAATCAAGTTCTTTTATCGGAGATTTTCTGATAGAAAATCTTTCAATGCTTAATATGGATTTTAGAGAATAATGGAAAGAGAGGGAGAGTTTCAACGAAGAATACTATGAAAAATAAAACTTACTTGAGAATTTCTCGATTCCTTCAATTTAAAGAGGAAAGTTGATGATTATTATCGAGATGGATGGAACGTGGGTTAACCATTTAACAATGATTTTCATCATGCCACAATCGTATAGTAATAGATATCCATGTTACACTACAATTATAACTATTTTTTACCATGCAATCGTGGTCAAGTGGATATAATTGCTGTAGAGATTATGATTTTGATGTGGTCATGACTTTCAATTCATCATAATCTATGATAAAGAACTTGGGGCACCTCTAGGATCACATTATTTCGGTTTACTTCGGTGTCAAGCAAGTAAATATTCGTCACATCATATGTGTGTGTCATATATATATATATATATATATATATATATATATATATATATATATATATATATATATATATATATATATATATATATATATATATACCCATCAAAATAGTTATTTATATATTTATCAAAAAAAAAAATAGGTATATGTATATATATTTTTAAATAATGGTGTATATATATATTAGTGGGGTTCTCGTCCAGTTGGCACTTCCAGCTCCTCTTAAAATAATAATAAGGGCAATACTTCCCAGTTTCTTTTCCTATATAAACCAGGCCCATTCCGAGCCCCCCATCTGCCCACCGTCTTCTACGAACCAATGCCTTCTCCAACGAGGTTTCTTCAGTCCTCCGGCCACTTAGCAGCGGCGGATCCACCGGGACCGCTGGCCGTTGACTCGGACGTGGTGGTGATCCTGGCGGCGCTGCTTTGCGCCCTAATCTGCGTCGTGGGCCTCGCCCTCGTCGCGCGCTGCGCCTGGCTCCGTCGCTCCTCCCCCTCCGCCCAGCCTTTGCCGCCGACCAAGGGGCTCAAGAAGAAGGCCCTCCGCTCTCTCCCGACGCTCTCCTTCGACGGTTCCACCGCCTCCGCCGCCGCCGCTGCCGGCGGGAAGCTGGCGGAGTGCCCGATCTGCCTTGCCGAGTTCGCCGCCGGCGACGAGATCCGGATCCTCCCGCACTGCGGCCACGGGTTTCACGTCGCGTGCGTGGACACGTGGCTCGCGTCCCACTCGTCCTGCCCCTCCTGCCGCCAGATTCTCGTCGTCCCCACCCCGTCCCGATGCCCGAGGTGCGGTGCCACCTCCGCCGCCTCCACCGCTGCGGCAGAGGGCGGGGCCAAGGCCGGGGAGAACGGCGAGTTCTTGCCCTGAAGTAGCTCCCTCTCTGTATTCCGTTTCTCTTGTGGAAAAAAAAAATAAAAATATGTTTTTTTCCCAAAAAAATGGTCCTTTTACAGTTGAATTAGGGCTTGATGTTTGTATATTCTGTTTGTAAGTAAAAAATAAAAATAATGAGTGAAATTTTTAGAAAAATATGCTTTGAGTTAGTTTCTGTATTTATACTAATATCAAATATTATGACGTAGAAAAGAGGATATCATTAATTTTATATTAATTATAAGTCAGTCAAGAGATCTTTGATTTATATAGAAGAGGATCGTCATTTTTATATGAGATGTCAATTGAAGGTTAAAAATGTGAGATCTAAAATATGCCCGAAAAAATAATATCTTATATGTTAAATTACTAGCTCGAGCTCTTGATCGCAACATCAAATAATATTAAAAAAAATATAAGTAATTTGAGACTTAAGAGAAACATCTTTCTCTTTTCCAGAATGGCAGTTTATAATTTCACTCTCGCTTTTTTTTTTCCTTTTTTTTATTAAAAAAAGGATATTACTGTAGTGAAAACAAGATGCAGGCATACAAACTACAACATGACAGAGACTACTAGCTGTAAACATGATAAAGAAGTGATGATATGAATAGAGGCAGAGATAGCAGATAATAAGAGAATGGAGAAGCAATGTAAAATATTCAACTGGAGCAAACGAAGACAAGAGCAGAAAGCATTGAAGGGTAGTGAAGCACTTAATTTCACTCTCGCTTTTATCTTGGTTTGCTTGCTTTAATTTGCATCAATATGTTTTGAATGGTGCCTGCTAGATTCTCATGGATATATGTTTTGTGGAACCAATAGTTATAATAGGTAACATTTTTGGTAATTAATAATAAAGTTTAATATTTCATTTTATTATTGGTAATAATATTTATCATTTTGTTTATCACTGGTTATTTTCTATTATCATGGTACATGTTTGGTAACCGTTATTTTTGAAAATGATGGTCAAAGATTCGAGGGGATGAATAGCCTTTTTTTTTTTTCTTCTTTTATTTTTATTAAATAGTTAAGTATTAATTAACTCTGGAAAGGATCCATTAATGGGAGAATTTGATCCTCTTCATTTTTAAGCCAAAGGTTGTAGTCCTGGTGAGAACATTCATCATTGCTAACGCATCGGCTGGCAATCAAAGAGTGAAAAAGGTGGTTATACAATTTGCTGCCTTTTTGAGTATTCCTTCCAGACCAGAGATGAATGAATTGGACTTCCTAGTTATTCGTTCCGAATATTTACTAGGAAAGTGGAAAACAGGGATTCAGTGGCTCAAAAAAAGGATGCATAAGGACCGGCTAAATTTGAAAGGAAGACCTCTTAAGATGCCCACTTTTGTTATTAAAAGTTAAAGTGGTGCATTAGCTACAACTAATAAAATTAAACTTTTTGACATAAACTGCTTGAGAAAGTTTGTTACATGGGACAAAGTATCTTAAGACATTTCATATTATTTTTGAAGGGAAAATTCATTGACAGTGATATGGTAGTTGTTAAATTCACTAAATTCTGAAACTTCCATCCATTAATACATGATTATTGAAGAATAGCTCCTACTCAGGTAATTCATTTTTTCCAAGAAGCTAATAGTGATGCTGCTTGGATGGCGATATATATGGCTGATTATTTTGGAACGATATTGTAGATTGCTATATCGGATATTTCTATTGATTTATATATATATATATATATATATATATATATATATATATATATATATATATATTGTTTTGATTCATGCATCTTATTTCAAGATTGGTATGATTTTTTTTTTTTTTTTTTCCTGATACGACACCGTAACAATCCTTCAGAAGGGACCGGGAACGAAGAAGTTTCCCTTTCAGCAGAGAGAGAGAGAGAGAGAGAGAGAGAGAGAGAGAGGATTTTGGCTCGCTGCTCCTTTTGTTTCCTGGTTGTGAGTTAGAAGGGGAAAGCGGACGTGAGGCTTGGCGCATGACTCACTAAAAACAAATGTTATGGTGTTGCAGCATTTGCCATGTAGCTGTATGATTGCATAGCTGGTGCATGCCAGATGCCCAACTTTGTGATCAGCTTTTTAAGTGGCTTAATAGTTGCGTGATCAGGAAAGAAATGAGCTTAAGCCACATTATAAGGCTGGGCAATGGATAAGCTTAATCAGGTCTTGAAAGTTTGGTATATAGGCTCTGGTTTGGCTTAAAAACCGGTTCAGTCAAGTGGCTCATCAGCCACGTCCAACAGAACATGAATAGCTGAGTGAAGCTTGAATACTCATTCTATGTGATGTGAGTTGAAGTTTGAGCTAGGTTTGGCACTTTGGCTTCTTTGTAAATGTAGCGCTTAGAATTTGGGAAACTAACAACATGTAGGCTTGGACATATGGCCAGTCGTTGATATTAGGGATGGTGCTCATTGGTTTTTGGCATGCAATTTGAGATATGTATTTTAGAGGGACATAAATAAGGAGAAAGGATATTTGATGTCTTAGTTTTTGGAGCAAAGTCGAGGGAGGTCTTGGAAGTTGAGGCTAGCTTTTTATAATAGGATTCGGAAAGGAAAAAATTTGAAAAAAAAAAAAGAGAGAGAGAAAATGAAAGGGCCAACTTTCTGTCTGCCATGTGGCACTGAAGAGGAAAAGAGTGATCATTTGCTCCTTTTTGGTAACTTTTCTGTATCTGTTTGACCGAAAATAGCTCAAAAAAATGAAAAGTTTCCAACTCCCTAGTTCTATCGACAGTTTGTGAAAGAGAATAGAGAAGCAACTTAATAGATAGACCGAAGAAAAATGCATGGGATCGTTGATCATTATGATTTTCTAAACGATTTTAAAAAAAAAAGAGAAAAATCTTTCAATTTGAAGCTCTTTCTGTGAACAGTATTTATAATAAACATATCATTCTCTTTGAAAATTGGACATCGTGCTATCAGCAGAAAGTAAAAGATGCACTTACAGAAATGATAAAAATTCTAAAAAAAATTGATGGAAAGAAAAATAGCAAAAGACAAATATTATAGTATTCCATAATTCAATACATAAATCTAAGCATAGTCTTTTCTTTTTAAGGTCTTTTAGAAGCTGAGGGGGCTTCGTTATTCTTTTTTATTATAGCCTCTTTTTGTAATGGACAGACCTCTCAATCTCTTAATTTTTTTCTTACATCTCTCTTCTATATAATTAATATTTATATTTTTTAATACAAAACTCTGGATAGAAAATTTTTCATTTTCTATCAAAAAAAAAAAAAACTGTTATCACACTAAAAGCTAATCATATTTTCTTTGAAAATGATTCTTCGTTGGTGATTGGATGGGTTCAAGGCAAATCAAGTTTGTGGACGGACATCTTTACTATTGGACTTTTGGAGACCGCCAAGAGCTGCATAACCTTTCATGTTGCATACATTTATTGAGAAACAAATCAAACAGCAGATAGGATGGCATCCTATGTAGCGAATCCTTCAGATGGTGCATGATGGCCGGATCCAACGAGGATATCTCCCTTGTTTCATGATATTTTATTTTCAGATTTTTTTTTGGATGCATTCTAATTAGATAGATATGAACTACATAACCAAAAAAAAAAAATCAAATTTCAGTATCGATTTGACCTTCCTAGAACATTCCACGATGCACCTTTCACTGCTGATTGCTACTTAGTTATAATATTCATTTAATGAACACACTTTGATTAGTGGGTAAGTGCGGTCATTTAGAAGCTAATACAACACTTTTTAGGCCTTTTAGTCTCCACCATCCAACCTGATAAATGGAATCATGTAGACACCGAGTGTTGGCTCTAAGGTGGCAATAAATTACTTGTTTGTGTTTTTTGGTCACCGTGTCTTGCGACTTTCAGAAGGTTGTCGGCACACGCACCGTCGGATGACCCATTTCCTCCGAGCAGCCGAAGCTAAGGGATATCTTTTTTTATGTTCTTTAAATTGGGGCCGATGCTTTTGCCTAGAATATTTTTTGGAATGATTTCCTTGAAAATTTTCTTTGGAATGTTTGACCCGGCGTCCTTTTTTTTTTTTTTTTTCCAGACAAAATAGAATATCGATACAACATGAATATGAAAACAGTCCACGCTAGAGCCATATCTTTTATTTTCTTTTTTTTTTTAAATATACAAAATTTGATGCAAAAAATATATTTAATTATCTATTTCTATTGTTTAAAAATACTTTTATTATTTTTAAAAAAAATGAAAGTAAAAAAAATATATTTATTTTTTAAAAAAATCTTTTTTTTACCTCTCTCTCATCCTCTCCGCCCAATCCATCAATTTCAACTCCATCTTTTGACCTCCTCGTGGCTTTCTCTGCCCTCCTCCTCCTCACTGCTATCTATCTCTTTGATGATTTTTTTTTGCCACTTTGCCATCATCCTCGTTGGTCCCACCATCTCCTATTCATACATCCATTTGTTCCTGGAATCCATCTTCCATCATTGTCCATCCATCCTTTCATTCTCCATTTCCATTCATTTTCTAGGCATTTGTCGTCTATTGTTGTTCCTAAATTCTTGACTCCCATCTAGGCATGTAAATGGATAAGTCAAGTCTGGTTATAAGTGAGTCCGACCCAATTTGATTTTTTGATCAAATCATAATATTGGACCTGTACCCAATACAATAGAAAATTGTATTGAATCGAATCCATGGCTATAGTTTTCAATCCAACGGATTATTCGAATCAAACCGGATCCATATATAATTCAGTCTCAACCAGAATTTAGTTTTAGATTGAGTTCAGATCAAACATAGCCAACTACATTCTAATTATCACATGTCCAACTACTATTAATTATATAGAATAGAATAATATTGTTCTCAAAATAAATTAAGATATAAAAATAATTTTAAATCTATCTTTATCCCAGAGTCAATATCCAGAGGCTCAAATAAGTTTGGATCTTAATGGCATGATAAGTTCAGATTGGGTCAGGTCAAGTCTGAATTCAATAAATCTGAATTTGATCCAAAAAATAGAACATATCCAAATTTAAAACCCAACTTGGCTCTACTGGTCCTTTATAATATATTAGATCAGGTCTAAGCAAATCAAGCTAGATTGGATCATGCATCAACAATCTTGCTCCCCTTGCATTGTTCCCGATTGCCCCCTCCCATCCTCCGCATCCTTTCGGATCCATTTGCAGCCTTACCCCCACCCCCCTACTCCCCATTCTTTCGATTCTTGCCCGGTTCCATGTTTCCAACCTACGCCATAGCTTTTCACTTTTATTATTAAAAGATCAAGCATTTTTTATTATTAAAAAATTTGAAAAAAAAAGAGTTTTATATTTCCATTAAAAAAAAAAAAGTAACGATGCCAAACGCGGCCTAAAGCTTAGTCATGATCGTGACTCCTAAGCCAGAACTGTTTATGTAACAAAAAAATAAAAAAGGCCAGAACTGTTTGCCGATGATCTTTTGTGATGCTGTTTCCATAGGATTCCGTCAACAAGCCACAAGCTTGGCTGATCATACTCTTCAAAGAAAAAGTTCTTCCAGTAATAATTGAAGTAAATGTCGGACCCAAAAGCATGGAATAAGTTCTTGATTATAAAAATAAATTTGTTTGGTAGTAACATGGGGGGCATTTCATTCCACCATGCACAACTTTGGCTGCAAATGAACCTCGATAATAAAGATGTTCAAGTTTAGTTCAACTAGAAAAATACCACTTTGTGACCCAAAAAAACTAGAAAATAATACCTAAATATCTCGAGAAGTTTGTGTCATAAACAAGACAAGCCTGAATGCTTTGAGTCTTGCAAATGCGAACATGAGGCTCAAGTTGGCTGGGCAAGTTCCTCAATCAAGCTCAATTCATATTACAAATAAATCAACTTGAAACATGTCAATTTTGATAAAAAATATACTTTCTTATTTAATTTAAATCATCCGATGTATCAAAAAAAAAAAAAACATGTGGTCAATTTTGGCTAGAACTAGAATATATTCCTTCCATATAACAACTCAAAGCCGAGCATCTTGTTACTTGGCTTAATGATTTCTCCCCTTTAAGCACAAAAATTAAGCATCTCTTCCTTAACTTCCCCAGATGGGAGATGATATTGCAAATTTGAAATCACCCTTCCAGAACAAGCCAGTTCACTAGACTAGCTAGTTATGGGGGACAGTAAATGATGCCTCTAGCCACGAATCACAAAAATTGTGGATACATGTTAAAAAGCTCTACTGCATGCAAGAGTAGAGTGCCATAGCAACCGATTTTTATTTTAACACACAAGGTCATCACCAAGGCAGTCCGAAAGAATACAAGAGGAAATACTACTTGAGAGAGTAAGAAATAATTGATGATTGGATACAACTCATAAGGTAGGATATTTTGAATTTCTATCAATATCTGTTCAAATTTTATTTTGGTTTGCCTTTGTTTTTCTCATTCAGGTAAAAAATAAACCAATCAAGGGTATAGTATTTTTCAGCAAAAAAGGAGAAGAAGAAGAAATGGCAGCAAAGATTTTTAAAGCTTAGAATAATGGATCAGTCGCATGTAAATGCATGTTCATAAACAACTAAGATTTTAGAACATTTGGTGAATAAGATGCATTTTTGAGCAACTAAGATTAAATATGCAATTGTTTTTTGTATATGCAGAGGAGAAAATTTAATGGATAACATGTAGCTCTTCTATTTCCTTTTCCTTTTTTTCCCATTGGATACTTCAGAAGTTCCGACCTATAGAAAACATGAAAAAGAATTCAAAAAAATGCATAAAAAATGCAATTGAGTCCTATCACTTTTGGATGGCAACATCCAAAGTCATTTGAGATCATACGCGTAAAGCCTAGAGACAGAAAGAAAGAGAACGCTACTGGCTTTAAAGGATAGTACTTTTTGATAGCTTAATACATAAAGATAAAAATAATCAACAAGATAGGATATTGGAACTCTAATGAAGTGTTTCAGAAGGGGAAAATAGAGAAATTTTAATAACTAACAAAACAAATACTACGTGTGAAAAGGATTTCGAGTCTAGCATGTGGGTGATACACCCTTTAGGTAGATGCATACTCTTGACTCATTGTCCCTGTCCAAAATGGGTTTTAGGGAGAGACAAGGGAAGTAGATTTTAAGAAATGGAAGTGCTTTCAAATTAACATCACAGAAAATTGAAACGTTTTACAGACAACTATAAGCAATGATAGATATCCCAATTTAATCACTGAAATGATCCCCTAAGGCCACCATGACAATCTTTCTCAACAGAATTTGGATTTTTTTAAAAGCTGAATACTTATAGATCAATGGATAAGGCTCCTGTGGAAAAGCTCCATACTACTTTCTTATATATATATATAATACTTATAGATCAAATCTAATTTTATCAGAATTAACTCACTATGGAAAGGGGAAAAGAAAAGAGTAACGGAGCTTTTAAATAAAAAATAAATATCACAAAAAGAAAAAGACTGTAATGCCTCGGAAAGGATAGGGGAAACAGTATCCCAAGTTCCTGCTCTCAATTACCTTGAATCAACTAATGCCAAACAAAGTGCCATCTTTCATCTGTTTCTGATATCCTTTAAACTTCGTTCCTTTTCCAAGAATGATGGCTTTCCCACTGTCATTGAAATTCTTTAAATAAGTTAATTTCTTGCAGCCAGCTTAGCCCCAACATTGAAGAACTCGATAATAACTTCAAGGGGCATACCCTTCGTTTCAGGAACCTTGAGGAAAATAAACACCAATGCTATGACACAAACAACAGCATAGATCCCAAACACACCAGCAAGTCCGACAGTCTTTAGCATCACAGGGAGGGTATAGGTAACAATGATATCTCCAAACCAGAATGTGAGTGAGCAGATGGCTATGCACATACCACGGACCCGAGTTGGGAAAAGCTCTGCACAGAGGATGTTGGGGATGGGGCCAAAGCCCATGACAAAACAGCAGAAGTAGACGATAACGCTGATGGTGGAAAGAACAGCATGGACCATGGTTCCCATATGAACCAAGTTCACCACAACCAATACAATGAGGGATACTATCAACACAGGTATTGTAGCCAACAGAAGACTCCTGAAGAAAAAACAAAATAAGATATCAAGAGTCATGCTTGAGGACAAAGTTTACTATAGATGGTTCATCCATTGCAAGCCAACATCCACCTTCATAGTTAAGCAGCAAGTAAGAGGGTGCTGCAGAATTACAACATTATGCAACACTTGAATTTACAATAAGTGGTGGGAGAGAGAACTAACCTTCTGCCAGAGACATCCATAAGCCTCATGGCAACAGCTATGCATGGGAGCATTAACAATGTAGTGAGGGCACTGATAAGGATTGATGCTGAATCAGAACTAATGCCGAAGTTTTCAAGAAGAACACCAACACCGGCTTGCTCAAGAATTTGGGGTGTATAATACATAACCCCGTTAATGCCAGAAAACTGCAAAAACAACCAGCACTCAGAAGTGATGCATACAAAAGAAAACCATGAAACCTATCTCAATAATCAAAGTCAAAATGTGACAGGTTAATAAATGCATTCAAAAACAAATTCCATGAAACTCCATGTACATTGGAGCATTAAAAAATTCACAGTGGCGTTTTGCAGACAGAATACATACAAAGTGATCCATATGGCAGCTTACCGATGCAATTATGACTGATCACATTGACAAACAAGTTTATACAAGCATAGAACGTGCATGTTATTAGTGTTTAATGTCATATAGAATAGGAAATTAAATTTTAGTTCAACTATAACAAATAAAGGTTGGAACCTCACTGTCTTACACTACTTATCCCAAACCGGCCTCCCTTTCTTTTCCATTGTTTGCAATTTCTCAATAAACAACAGCTGATGCATAGAAAATGACAAAGGGGAGGAAAACCAATCCTGATTTTCTTTTGGGAAGCATGTAAACCACTTTACGGCCAAAGATTTAGATGTCTGAATGCATTCCTTCCAAGAAAAGATTCTGATTGCCTCAATGAACCTGGTAGGTCACCAAAGTCCTCTGGTCTATACAACAGAGTGTTGCGAAAAAAACAGCTAGGGTCCTATACTTTGAATGGACAGCAAAATGCTGATGCTTATCCTATCAAATGAGCACAATTACAATTGAAAATTCCCACAAACCACTAATAATATGGGTTTCCTTCATGATATCCAACGACAACAAGAGCACTTACAACATAACTTTATATGATCTTCCCTAAGGATGCTGTGCCAAGAAGCGGATGGTTTATCTAACAATGGACAAAAGAGAAACACTGTTTACATTCTACAATCAATTTTTGTGAAAGTGTCTCCAATTAAATTAGACACCAAAAACCATATGATTCTTGAGTTTAAATAGGTTCAACTAAACAAAACTTCTGGTTCTTGCAAGTTATCCGTATTTTCTAAAACGCATATCTCGCATGACTGCCTCAGGTTAATCCTTCCACTAACAACTGACAGGAGCATGCATCTCATCATGGTTCAAGTGCATGACATACCATTGACATTTAACATTTCCTTCAAGAAATCACATCTCACCTATCTCATTCACTATTATTCTCTATAAATTATGCCAGTATACAGAAGCAACAAATTTGTTGTGCATAGGACAATCATAATGATAATTGTCCATGAATTCAACCAGTCCTTAATAAATCAAATACACAAACATACACACACACATATATATATATATATCCAACAAGAACTTTCTCAAAAACTATTTAGTGAAACTAGACAAATAAAATGATGACTTGCCATCCAAAAGAAGATCAAAGATAATTAATCTTCCTATTCCCAGTTTTGGATAATTACAAAAATACCCACCTTGGATACAGCATGATACATATAATTAGCAAACCTGTGACATATTTCCAAAGTCTGGGCCATCAACATCCATCTCCCTGTATTCATATTGTCAACCAAGGGAAACAAGCAAATACAACTACCCCCTGTGAAATAGCTTTAGAGCCCAGCAATGACTTATGATGTTTCATGTGTTCACAAGCCTAATATCCCTCCTCAAGTGTGCATGTTTTCTTCCACCAAACCCACTAATGCTCATCCTAAAGTGCCCTACTTGTCGAGAGAAATTTCCCGGTTATTGTTATCTGCAACCAACTTGAGTTCCAAACAAGTCAGAAGTTCAGAGGATGAGTGGTGGTTCTATTGCCACATCCGGGGACCGACAAACTCTCCCAAAAATAAGATCCTTGACAGACATATCTGGAAGATGCAACAAGTAGGATCTGGCGTTTTCTGACTCAACTGCATGAAACTAAGAAATCTAAGGTAACCAATTCATTCTTCAAGCCAGGTCATGAGAGTGCAAAAGCCATGCAGCAAATAGCTCAAAAAAAAAAAAAATTGTGTAGGATGATTTAAATATATGTGGATACAACCCATGAGAAAATAAGAGCAGAAGTGCAGCATGAACCAATAGGGAGTTTCAGGGGGAGGACAAATTTTACAAACTGTCAACTCAGTGCTCAAGAGACATCAAGGAGAAAGGAAAAAAACCTAGTTAGCTTTTGAAAACTACTTTCAACAAAAAAAAGGGGGAAAGAACAGAGAAATGAGATCATGATCGACCAAATTGCATCTCAATCTTATTGCTTGTGTACTCACAAGTAACCTCTCTTACCTGCTGAAGAATTTGCATTCCAATCCCAACAATCAGTGCATGCTTTACTCCTGCTTCAAAAAGATCTCCCCACCTTGGCCCTTTAATAGCCGTTTCCGATGGATGAAGCATTGCTGGGCCTACTGGATGCTGGCCCATGAGCTCCTTGGTGTAAAGAGCAGACTGACTCACTAATGCAGCAGCTTGAATGTACTCGCCTTCTTCTGGGACTTCAACTCCTGGAAGTGAAACAAGGGAACCTCGCCGTGACACAGGGATACCTTCTTGGCGCAGATAGATTCGCTTGAACCCTCCTTCCTTTGCCCCATCTACACCTTCTCTCTCTGTCCATTTCCAGGCCAGCTGCCATCCCCCACCAATACCCATACTACCAACAGCTTCCCCAGCATTTCCTTGAATGAGACTACTACTGTGTCTCATGTTCAAAGCACTCCCATTAGAAGCATGTGGCATGATCATGTCCTTCCCTTCCATACTTGTTGTTTGGCGAGAGAGCAATGGAGCCTGTAAGTTGTCATCAGAATCAGCTCCTGCAGCATCGGATGCATAACCCTCACCCTCCCTTTGAGCACTCTCCTCATCCCACTGCTCAGTTCTGGGTTGTTGCTCAGACATATTAAACATGCTGCCAAAATTTGGAAACAACATACTATTCGTGCTACCCATTTCAGGTAAGTTCTCATGAACACTTCCAAAAAGAGTGACCACAGGGTCCATAAGAGGAATGCTCTGGTTGATCATACTTCCATTATGGGAGACAAGGCCAGCAGCACTTCCAAGAAGATTCCCTCCAGTTACAGGCTGCGCAACCCAGGTAAGACCCTCTTCAGGGCCATATAACATGATCTTATCTTTCTCAGTAGTTGGTCCTTGGTCATCAGGGAGCCCATTAGCAGGGCCAATTATATACTCTTCAATAGATGTCTCCCCACTAACTCCCAAGCCTTCAACTAGAAGAGCCATTTCTCCTGTAGGTCAGGAAAAACAGGCAAAGCATGCATGTTAAATCAAAGAAGTGTTCAAACTTCGAAGCTATGTTAAAGAATGCATTTAAGCATATTTGAACCATGCAAAAGGTCATAAAGAAATTTGATATCAGGTTGATCATACCATCCTTAATTTCAAGATTCATTTGTACCACATCAAGGCGAGTCATGGACAAGTCCATGACACATCGACATACAATACATTACACTTTTAGCCAGAGAATCATACCCTGCTTCCCAATTAGCAAGCATGTTATCCTTAAACCCTCATAAACAATCAAGTGCAACCAAGCAACCAGACCATCGAGTCTAGCAAAACACATGTACATATCTCCACTCACAAGATAATTGTCCTAAGAAATAAACAGTTAAGTACCTTACATTCTCCTGATAGAGTTGAAGCACTAGTCAAGTACCTCTTATAAGGAACACCAGATAAATGTTGCATGATTATCTACCTTCCCACTGCCTAGCCTAGCCACTAACCAAATTGCCTTCTCAGATTGGGAAAAAACCATGTCCATGATACCAAATTAAAGGCATCAATACATCAAAAAACCAGCCACGTATTAGATAGAAAAACTGGAGACTGTACAAGGGGATGATGTTTTGAAGATGTCCCGTGAAGAAACATAGGTATGTTCAGATTTTGTGACATAGCATCAAGTATTCTAGGTTCAATTAGAAACCTAATTGCCAAGATGCATTCCAATTTGAAGACATCCTTTTCTGAGCAATTGTGATATTTTAAGAAATTATTACCATTTAGAATTCCAATTATGAAAACACAATTAATTTTCTATAAAATTTTTAATTTCCCGAAAACATACATACATGCACACATACATACATATCCAGGATATTCCCCCTGATAATGACGGGGTTGGCAACAAACATAGCTATTCCAGTTTATAAACAAAACCATTAATTTATCCCCACATACCATAGTTCACCAATGTTGAGACTAGCAAACTTATGTCCTTCACCTTCCACCAATGAATGTCAGCGTAAAAATGTTGGTAGCATTGATAATAAACAGATCAATGTACATAACATTCAATATGGAATTAAACATAATATTTAACTCAGTAAAGTAAAAATAGACAACATGAGCATATATATATATATATATATATATATATATATATATATATATATATATATATAAAGTTCATCCCTGAACAATAGTTCTCACCAAAAGACCTGTAAAAGCATGCTGTGACATTACAAACCTGCGACATCTTCTCTTCCACGCAACCTCTGCAGAACTTGTTTGGCCTCAGTCATTCGCCCTTTGCTCACAAGCCACCTTGGTGACTCGGGCAAAAAGAATATTGTCAAGGCAAAATAAAAAAGGGAAGGAATAGAGAGAACTCCAAGCATCACTCTCCAGTCATGTTGAACCATTAACGACATTCCAAAAACCATACAGTATGACAAAAACATTCCTGCAGAGCCTGTGAACTGTGGAAGAGTATTCAACAATCCCCTTATCTCTGGTGGGGCTGTCTCTGATATATACACAGGAACAAGGGTGACAGCCAAACCAACCCCGAATCCATCTATAAGCCTTGCCAAGAGTAGGATATATACATTGGGAGACCATAACATGACCAAACCACTAAAGAAGTAGAAGATCGATGAGACAATTAGCATGGGACGCCTACCACCCCAATCTGATATTGCTCCAGAGAACATTGTAATGATCGTGGCCCCAATGAGTGACAT
Source organism: Elaeis guineensis (assembly GCF_000442705.2). Lineage (NCBI taxonomy): Eukaryota > Viridiplantae > Streptophyta > Magnoliopsida > Arecales > Arecaceae > Elaeis > Elaeis guineensis. The sequence continues at coordinate 40,684,588 of NC_026008.2, read as the reverse complement.
GGCTACAATTAACCCCTCAATAGTTGGTTCGCTTTCCAAGTTAAATTCCTTTTTAATATAAAGAACAGCCCCTGAAAAAAAAAAAAAAGATCAGAAAAAATGTCAACGGCCGAACTCTTCCCATTCACTATCTTTTTTGAGGTAAAAAAGCAGCGATAACATTCCCAAAGAAAATAATTGGTCATATTTGCATGGGCCATCTTGGTTAAAACAGCTTTTGTTAATTTCAACATACTCACAATTTCAAATCTCGAACTTCTATGAGAGAATGTTATATCTAAGAAAACAGAGTACATAGATGATTCACAAATAGAGTTACCAGCGATGGTAGCATTATCCCATCCCTGCAACAGATTACCAATCGAAGCAGCAATTGCAACCAACGCAGCTCCCCTCATCTTCTCCACAAAGAATCTAGCACTTATTCAAATAGCAGACAGGCCTGCAATCAAAATCAACTAAGATGGCCGTTCAAAGAAGCAACCATACATTCATTCATGTAGCTATTCAAGAAACCCAAAAAAAAAAAAAACTCATCACAAGATTGTTATGAAATCTGAGCCAAATGAAAAAGGCAAAAAACAAAAAAAAAATCTAAACTCGATAAAATAGGTCTTATTGGTTCTAGGATCATGTTCAATAACAACAGATCAAAACATGAACATAAAACAACCAGCGGATTCAACAGGAGGATACCCAAGAATGGAAGGAAGACTCAAACATGCTAAAACAAATTGATCATACCGAAGGCTGAAGAAGCCACCGAGATCAACAGCAATCCTCAAAAACCCTAGAATCAAGACAAGAAAGAATCCAGAGTCAGGACGGCTTCTTCTTAACGTGTCCGCACCCGCACAAAACTCATAGAGAGAAGAAAACTAACCGCTTGGTAGCCGAATGGTAACAAAACAACTGGACCGAAACCACGGGCAGAGCTTTTTCCTACACTGCCGCAGTATCCGCCACTTGTACTCTCTCTCTCTCTCTTCCTTCCGCTCTTGTTCTCTGAGTTCGTTATGGTCGTCTAGAGAGAGAAACATCCGCCAAATATTATTATTATTATTTTTTAATAGGAGCCAGATATCATTCAAAAGCGTCGCTGGAAACATATTTTTTTTGGTTCTTTCTCAGAAACAAACTCGAAAAAATCTCGAGATTAAAAAGAACTAAAAAATTCCACCACCAACTCCCGCGTGTTCCCAAAAAAAAAAAAAAAAAACACAGGAAAGGCTAAAGCCGACATATTTCTTGAAACAGATTATTTCCAGGCCAATGACATCAGTGTTTGAATTATAAAAAAATTATAGATCGTTGCAAATAGTCATCCAAAACCTTTCAAGACCCCGCAAAAAAACTAGGCTTTTATTTCTTCCCTTTTATCTTTTGAAAAATAAAATTTAAAAATTAAAATTTAAAAATATGTTTGATGTTATTATTTTTTATTTTTAAAAATATTTTATTATTTTAATATTGGAAATAAAAAATTATTTTCAATATTTAAAAATATATATATTTTTCTAATACAATACTCACGCCAACGTTATCACTACAAAACCACCATTGCCGTTACCGAATATACCTCATCATCATCGATATCAAAATGAAGCAATAAATTGAATTGAAAAGAGAACAACTTAATCGTGTTATTTTAAAATAAAATGCATTATACATGGAGTATTTATAGATTTTCCAGCTAAACATATATGGAAAGATCCATAAAAAAGATAATAGAAAATATATGAGAGAATATTTTCAAAAGATATTCTAAAATATTCTGAACAACTCATATAATGACCACTGTTCCCACCTCCATCGATAATTAATTATACTAAATATATTTATATTTTTGAAATAAAATATATTTCAACTTTTAAAAAAAAAATAAAAGTGATGCAAGTCTAAAATAAATTGATGATATCTAATATACCGGAATTTCTTTCAATTAGATTGGGGTTTCCAGTATTAACAAGAGATCTACAAAGCCCACTGCCAGACTGTTTAGTGTCTTTGAGGTTAATACCGATAAAAAAAAAAAAAAAAATCGAGAAAGCTAAGCTACGGTTAGTTCTTACCGACCAGACCTGATATCAGAATTATCAACCTCCCTTCTTGATGCCGCGATATCCATCGCGAGATCCAACTCCTCAAAACTTTCCGATCTAAAAAAAAATGTAGGAAACCGCTACGAATCTACTCGCGATCGGAGACGAGGACAGGAATCTGGAACGTGATGTAATGGCGAAGAGAGATAGGAAGATGGGAGATGGGTGGGGGCGCCCGGAGAGCGGAACGGCGATCTCTTTCACAAGATTGCGGCCTTTTATAGTTGGAGGTAAGGGGAATAGCGGGAGGGAAGGTGGGGCCCTGATAGGGACGCTGATGGACCCTAGGTTCGGTATGAATCACTGTAAACGTAGTCGTCCAATGGGCCATGGCCCACGTCATGTCCGAGTAACCTGAACGAGGCTGGGGTATCCTTCAGACGGTAACCATTTCTTTCCCTCTTTTTTAATTTTTTTAAATTCTTTTCTCAATGGTATGGCGAGTGATAGGCCTCCATGTAGTAGTAGCTGGGATGATGGAGCTATGCTTGACTCGGCTCTTGCTTTTGATAATAGTGACAAAAAAATTGTCGCAACCGACATGCATGCATTATTTTGTTTTGGATCATCAATCAAGCATCCTACTCTAGGGTACAGCAGTTTTCGATCTTCGCTGCACCACTCTATTGGAGTCCTCTCCGACACGACATCCTGTTTTATAGGTGCACCTAACCAAGCTGTTTGAAATAGATTGGGGTTTCGAACAATCAATCTTTTTTAAGAACCCAAATTACGAATATCTTTCTTCCATACTCAGCATAGGTTATAAAGAATATTATGGTTTGAAAGCTGTGTAAAATATAATCTAACGATGAACATTATAAAAGAAGATTAATTATTATTTTATACAAAAAAAAATAATTGGGAACTATTTCAAACTCGATTTCCATGGAGCAGCTAGATATAGAAGATCTTAGGACAAGAGTCAAGCTTGCATTGGCATATATATCATTTTCACTTTTAAGAAAGTTAAATTTAAGATTGAGTCAATTGTTTAATATGGGATCATCATGTTTGACTTTAAGCAATTTATGGTTGCACCCCATACATTAGAAAATAGAAATCATATCAAAATATAACAGGTCTTCCTACACCTATGTACCATGCACAACTTAACATGCTCTTTTTCGCATGCTGATGTGGCAGTATATCATTGTAATTGGTTTTTATAAATTACTACATTGATTTTTTTTAAAAAAATCTATCTAACTATGTGCTGCCACATCCATGCCTAAACAAATATATATAGCAAATAAAAAATGCATGTTAAGGCAATATTATGTGAACCTATATATATAAAAATGGAGGTTTTGCTTATGCAGAACTCTTCATTCACCACATGGATATCCATATCAATAATATTATAAATAAATTTTTTTATTTTAAATAACGAGTAAAATTTTTATTTAATATGATCTATAATAATATAATATTATTAACAAGAGATTTATTAGCTTATTAAACTATACTAAGTAAAGAACTTTCCATTAGTATCACTAAATTAATGTACAAAATTAGTGATGATATTAATTGTTATATCTATTTAATGTATGCTGATACTAATATTTTTTTTTTATTAGTATGTATGTATGTGTGCGCATGCGCTAAAAGCCTAAAATGGAGGTTTTGCTTGTGCAAAGCTCTCCATTCACCACATGGATATCCACATTAATAATATTATAAATAGAATTCTTTATTTTGAGTAATGAGTAAGATTTTTATTTAATATGATTCATAATAATATAATATTATTAATAAAAAAATTATTAGCTTATTAAACTATACTAAGTAAAGCACTTTCCATTATTACCTCTAAATTAATGCAAAAAATTAGTGATGATATTAATTATCATATCTGTATAATGTATGTTGATATTAATAAAATTATTTTTCATTAGTATATATATATATATATATATATGCTAAAAGTCTAAAATAGATGTTTTGCTTATACAGAGCTCTCCATTCACCACATGGATGTCCATATTAATAATATTATAGATAGAATTTTTTATTTTGAATAATGAGTAAAATTTTTATGTACTATGATTACGATAATATAATATTATTAATAAGAAGTTTATTAGCTTATTAAACTATACTAAGTAAAGAACTTTTCATTAGTACCACTAAATTAATGTAAAAAATTAGTGATGTTATTAATCACCATATCTATTTAATGTATTCTGATACTAATAAAATTATTTTTCATTAGTATTGTACCCTACTCATATCTCATGTGGCTCATTAGGTTACACTAATATTTCATTAAATTCTAATATATTTTTATGATCGTGATCTTACTTAAAAATGAAAGTACAATCAACAGATATACATGTACTATTAGAATTTTGAATAATGATAGTATATCAAAATATTAATATCAAAAAAATATTTTATAAAATAATTAGACTCTTTCATTTGTTTTATTTTACCCTATTTCAGTTATCTATTCTATATTAAATTCTAAGAACTTTTAGAAAATGGTTAAAAATTATTTCCTGCACATGGTATGGGTTGTATGCAAGTTACTTATCTAAAAAGCTCTACAAGTTCCACCTCATGCAAACAACTAATCTTTTTAAATCCTTTCTTATACTTCCCAACCTAATTTCTTTGTGTGTTCGCTCCTTTCTAGATCCTTCATACACAAATGAACTCCTCTCCTCCTAGCAAGTTGTGTATTTATAGGTCATTGTGAAAAGATATATAGTTTATATAACTGAATATATTGAACAGAGTTTCTTGAAAACCTTTCTGCAAAATTGCAAATACCTCAAGATAAGCGGTTTTAAGGATTAGCTATTTGAGAAGTAGTCATGTAGAGAATACATGTTTCTTTGTAAATCTCTAGTGCTTATTCTTAATCTTCATCAATAGAAGAACCTTCCGAATTGATAAGCATAAAAAGAAAGCTAAAGAAACATTGAATATGAAAAATTTGATAATAATTACATAACATTATTATCAAATAATCTCATCATATACAAGTGGCCCACAAGAGGGGCCTATCTGTGTCGTATCACTAACCCAAAATCACAGTGAGACAACCATAACCCAAGCACCCACCAGAGACCTAAACCTTTTGTTATTTTTTAATTGTGTCAATCCATAGTTCCATATCCTTTCATGAAGACTACTGTAGGTAAGTCACATTCTGTTTTTTTTTTTTTTTTTCTGAGGAGCTCTATCCAACATTATACTCTGATGACTTTGCAACAAGACAAAACAAGTTTTATTCGGGTCTGTGGAAGGAAACAAGGTTTTCACAACAGCATCGTTTTGTTGTGACGGACCCCATCAAAACTGCTATTGACTGTTAGCCATTAATTGCCCCTAAATGTCCTATTTAAAATCCTTTACTATTTCCTTATCAAAAAAATAATAATAATCCTTTAAAGTAATCAGTGCTCAAAGTTATGAAAGTTGCTACGATAGTAAAAGTATTTGCTTGATTAAGAATACTAACTTTAGACCATACAAATTATTTGATAGATTACGTAAAAGTTGAATATTAAAATACTATTTTATTAAAAGTTATTATTTTAAATATTAGAAGGAAAGAACTTGTTGGAGAGATCCCCTAATCCGAGGTAGTTCTCCCCATAAATTTGAGAAGAAGATGGTGATAGCTTTCATCCGGTCTTCTTGTGGTATGGCAGAGTCGAAGGGGTTCTTGCTGTCTACTTTGCCAATGAGAGGTGAGACATCACAAGAGGTACTTCATGGGCTATTCGTGCCTGGATTTTGAGAGCTTTCCCTGTCATTCCCTCAAGCTTTTGCCATGAGAACTGGCTCATTTCTGATCTCCATAGACATCCTCTCTTTTTTTCTGCCTACGATATAGCTTACTCTTCGTTCCTCCCACTAGTCCGTTCTTTTATAGATAAAAAAATTTTATTTAAAAATCTAAATTTATCTAGATAAATATTTTTCAAATAATATTTAGATAAAAAAATAATTTATTCATATTCTTTTATACATGAAAAAATGACTTCGAAATTTATTATCCATATTCTTTTGTATTACTATTTTCTTAAATAATTACTAAAATTTATCCATATTTTCATAATATTCTTTATACTTTTTAGATTTGAAAAAAATGAACAACCGGGTTATTGGGCATTGAATGATAAAGATTTTGAAAATAAGGGTGGGGCATATTCAGAATAAAATTAAATATTTACTTTATTGACAGATAAAAAAATGATTTAACTATCCTCTAGGTGGATAAGATTATTCTTCATTTCATAAATAAATGCTATCCATAGGAAAATAAATTATCCATCTTGAAAAGAGTAAAAATATGAGTAAGTTGATGAATAGAAAAGTTGTCAAATTTTTTCATAATATTTATCCATGAAAGAACGACGATCTTGCTTATCAGTTCATCCATAGGTGTGAGCAAGTGTAGCTTGAACTTAATTATTCTGAGCCTAGCGCAGCCAGTCCCAGAAACACCTCCGGAACGCTAGCCAGTTTCTGATCCCCAAGAATGAAAACTTTTGAGCTTTTGTATTGCGAGTTTTGGAGTCTCTTTTCTTTGTACTGCTACGTCGAAGCGATTCATGACAGGTATCCTCCATGAACTACGGAGCCCAACCCCTTCACAAGATCCGAGAAAAAAATACTCATTTCACCATCTCTACCTTCTTCTGGCACCGATCCAGCATGTTGAATCTTTGAAGAAGGTTAGTAACACCGAATGAAGATTTCGATTGCCCCTCAGCTTGGTTAAAGATCCCAACACCTCCACACTATATGATCTGAAAATTACATGTTTCCATAATCTTTTCCCAAGTTAAATGATGTCTACTGTGTGACCAGATTCCAGGAAACAGAACAGGAGGAGCTGATGTAGCAAATAGTAATGCTTCTTTTTCTTTTTAAAGTTGCTGCCAAATAAATCAACTTCTTTTTGAGAAGAATGAGGAAGATTAATTCTATCAGGAACTCACCAAAAATAATACAGAAAGCAAGAGTGTATAAAAGATGAGAGAGATGAGAGGTAAGATACAGATCAAAACTTTCACCATTGCATGATCATTTAGTTTTCGTAAATGATGAGTGGGTTTTTTTTCAAGCATCATTATCTAACGAATCTGCACAAATACATATATTCTGTAATTCTTAAACCAACGATTTAGTGCCTTCTCTTATTGGATAAATATTAGAGCACAATCATGAACCAAGAGAAAAGAAGACTGGATGAAATATAGGAATGGTATGATATTGCGACCTTACCTAGGAGAATACTCAGATCTGATTATCAGATATATATCTCGAGAGGCGAATACTATAACAGATAAGATGGCTGTCTATATAGTAGAGCATATGAAGTTTTTTGGACCGAAGTCAGAGCTACTGATGAGCCACTTTGGGATTTTTTGCTTTGTGATTTTTTTGATTAAACCACCTTTTATATATACATAGAGAGAGAGAGAGAGAGGGGAATAGGATAAGTGGAGATTTCTACGTGACACAAAATTAGACAGGTTTTTACGTGCATGGGTAAAGGTAAGCCAACCCTGAGCGCATAAGTATTAACCGCACCGCACCCCATCTTAGAGGCAGAGATAAGCTATTAAAATTGTGACTACTGCAGTAGCTCCCGCAGCACCAGCACTGGCATCAACGATAACTCCGCAATACATTCAGAATCCACAAAAGAGAGATTTCAGATGAGGAGGTTAGCCCGAACTGTGGTTTGAAATGTTTGATCTAAAAGAACCTCCAACTCTTTCACGATGTCATTTAACACCATACTTTTGTTACATCAGAGCTTTCTCATTCTCATAAGCTTTGAGAAATCATCATAAATATCTTTGAAAGCTTTGCTGCCATTTCTCTACATTCAATGCACAAGCCTAGTACAAAAAGATGGTAGAAAAGGGAATAAGAGAAAAGTTTGTGACAGAATCTGTACATGGTTAAATATCAGGAGCTCCAGGTGCATCCCTCGGGGTAAAATTAAAAGTATTCCGCATGGTTCTTCCTCCAATTGGGCCAATTCCCATATTACCCTTTTGCATCATAGCAACAAACTCATCATAGTCAATACAACCATCCTCAGACACGAAAAAGATATTAACCAAACATACAGATCTTTTTCTTTTCTTCTTCTTCTTCTTCTTCTTCTTCTTTTGAGTAGATCATTCTTATGTTTTGAGACAGAGAGATGGATGGATGGATAGATAGGTCCCCTGTCCAATGAAAATCAATGATGGACCTCTCATAAAGAAAATCGATACCATAAATCATGATCTATGGTGCATAAAATGCTTAGAAACAAAAAATCATGTATTTTTTAAGATCTTTTATCCATGCATTAAATAAATGAAAAATGCACAATTTTACTGGTAAGATGTCGAGTTTTCATTTGATCTATGTCTATATGCATTCAAATCAGCTGAAATTCAGCACATGAAGCAACAAAGAGAATGTACTGCGAGTTCCTAAGATTATAAACATAATAAGCATAGATATTCCATATCATAGACAATCCAATAAATCTAATAGAAACATCAACATGAAATAATCAGTGGTAACTCCTCAGTTAGGTTGTACAGGGGAACCAAATAATGTGAAAATATATTTCAGTTAGTGCTAACATCAGAGCTTTCTCATTTTCCAAACTTCGATAAACCATCATAAATATCTTTTAAAGCTTTGCTGCCATTTTGCTACATTCAATTCACAAGCCTAGTACAAAAAATAGTAGAAAAAGGAAATAAGAGAAAAGTTTGTGACAGAATCCGCACATGGTTAAATATCAGGACCTCCAGGGGTATCCCTCATGGTAAAATTAAAAGTATTCCGCATGGTTCTTCTTCCAATTGGGCCAATTCCCATATTGCCCTTTTGCATCATAGCGACAAACTCATCATAGTCAATACAACCATCCTGAGACATGAAAATGAAAAAAGTTTAGTACTAACCAAACATACAGTCCCTTTTTTTTTTTTTTGAGATCATTCTTATGCAGAGAGAGAGAGAGAACACTCAAGTGCATTTGGTCCCTAATGCTTTCCAATGAAAATCAATGATGGACCTCTCATAAAGAAAATCGGTACCATTAATCAATATCTATGGTGCATAAAATGGCTAGAAACAAAAAATTATGTATTTTTAAGATCTTTTATCCATGCCTTAAATAAATGAAAAATGAACAAGTTTTCATTTGATCTGTAGTCTATATGCATTCAAATCAGCTGAAAATTTAATCTGAAATTCAGCAAATGATGTAACAAAGAGAATGTACTGTGAGTTCCTAAGATTATAAATGTAATAAGCATAGATATTCCATATCATAGACAATCCAATAAATCTAATAGAAACAACAACATGAAATAATCAGTAGTAACTCCTCAGTTAGGTTATACAGGTGAACTAAATATTGTGAAAAAAATATTCCAGTTAGTGCTATCAGATTGAGCTATTTTAGAATGGTAAGCTGGTTAACTTTCCGAAGCGGCTATATAAATCATAGTTAACATATTTCTTCATATATTGACAGCATTCTCCAAAAACTTTGAGGGTGTTTACATAGTACATATATGACAACAGTAACCAAGATCCAAAAATGAACAAAGGACAGTCAATATGGTGCAAACAAAGTGAAAAGAAAAAAAATATATATATAGAAAAGTGCTACAGCATCACGTGGCATTAAGGTTAACAGTGCAAATGCAAGTTTATGAAACTTGATTTTGTGTTGTATCCTATATGTTAATGACATGAATTAGATAAAAATTATTTACCTTTTCTATTGGGTAGGCATGTTGACAGAAAGCATATATTCTGCCAACATTAATCACTGATGTGCAAAATTAATTGATTCTTGACCATGATTAGTATGAGTCTTACAATATAACATGGAAGATTTGATTCATGCAAGAGAAACTTGCAGATAATGGTTACTTACATTATCTTGATCAACTTCTTTGATAATGTCTTCAATGAGAACATCTGTCATGTTATGCTCTTTGCAAGCTTGCTGAAGCTCATCAACTGTTATATAACCACTTCCATCCTTGTCAAAATAAGAAAATGCTGCCACCAAATGTTCTTCACGTTCCAGTTTGTTAAGATGTACCGTTGCAGCAATAAATTCCCCGTAGTCAATGGTACCACTGTTGTCCACATCAGCCTGATATGCATGTGAATTGGTCAGTCAAATTAAATGGATTAATCACATTCTTCTGTTATGATTATTATCTCTCAATGTACCAAGAGAATGTTTCAGAAGAATGAAAAAAAAGATATATGTATCATTAAGAAAACGAGAAGGTTGAGGTCTTGGGATTATCCCAAGGCATTAGCAACAATCTGACAGTACCACATAGTTTAAGAAGAGTCAAGAAGTAGGTCTCATCTACTTGCCCAGTTTCTTTGACAGAGTCAGTGCCCGAGAATGCAGAAGAAATATTCAAGCTATCACAAATAAAATGACACCAATAATCTGAGGTGCAGTGCAAAAAAATATAATTTGCTTCTAGAAACATTCATTCTTATGCTTCTTCTGTTTCATAGAGTGAAAAACCACAATGAGCACTACTTCCCATTCTTCCAACTGCGCATCCAATTTAAGCCCCTCTACTTTGATGTGCTATTCTTGCCATTCTACTATAAGAACATGAGATAAAATTCACAATTAGCAGAACTTGGGGAAAGAAGAGAATACTGACATATGATAGTTATTATAGTCATGTTGACCACCAAGCACTCAAGAAACTCCAGGACCAGTTAACATGGAATAGGTAAGTGGGTCAACTTGTCTAGAGCAACAAACGAGGGGTCACTAGGAACAGATAGGAACATTAGATGCTGATGATGTCAGATCACCAATTTTTTTTTCCAGAAGTACAATTTGCACATCGGAACCACACTTATTCCTAGGTAAACCACATTCTTGGAAAAGATACATAAAAACCATGTACATGGGGACTGGAGTTAAAATAATGCCATCAATGGAAAATGATTTACAGAACAATAAAAGAAGTGAATGCATGACCATCAGTTAATGCTAATTAAGCTGCATTTATCGTGACTGGAGTTAAAATAACGCCATTAATGGAGAATGATTTACATAATAATAAATGAATATATTAATGCTGACTAAGTTGAACTTATCCTGACTAGAGTTAAAATAATGCCATCAATGGAGAATGATTTACAGAATAGTAAAAAGCAATGAATGCATGACCATCAGTTAATGCTAATCAAGTCGAATTTATAGTGACTGGAGTTAAAATAATGCCATTAATGGATCGTGATTTACATAACAATAAAAAGAAATGAATGCATGACCATCAGTTAACGCTAATTAAGTTGCATTTATTGTGACCAGAGTTGAAAACGATGACATGGTTGGTGAAGATTTACAGAAAAATTATAAAAAAAAGAACTCCAACCGGATAGCTAAAAGCAATGCATTTCGCAGCAATAAAAATACAGGTGTCTTTTACCAGAAATAAAAAGAACAAAAGTCAGTTAAATGCATGCATGTTTAGACATCCATGATTAAAAAACTACCTAATTCTGATGATCATAATCTTATTTGCTTATTTTTGTCAGGTTATACCCAATTTATCTACCCCCAGTTGTTATGACTATTTTAGACTTACAGTTCTATATCCCTGTAGTAGTGCTGCCTGCTGTCCCATGAGATCAAAATGAGATAAACCAGTCATATAAGGGTATCCTGATACATTTAATAACTGCAATTACTTGTACAATACAGCAAACTGCAAAAATGATACTTATTTTTCACTATTCTTATAAATAAGAGATCTGCACTTTAAAAAGAAGACAAAAGCTAAGAGCATATCCCCTTATTCCCTATGGTTGGCAAGATTCTAAAACCTTTCATTGCATTAGCAGCAGTATATGTCTGTTAGCAAGAGGCACTACAGAAACAGCTATCAGCATAACATGCAACTGTCGCGCTCTCCACTTAATATTACATTTTTAAAATTTTTAGTTATTCTCACATCCAAAATATATATATATATCTCCTTGTCCTTTCTCTCTTTTTTTTTCCATTCGCTTCACCTTTTGTTTAAGAAGTCTTATGATTAACTGTCTTGAAAGAAATTTTGCAGCTTCTTAAGTGTCCTTACCGCATCCATGAGAGCACGAATTTCTGATTCTTTCAAATTAGAACCATATCTTTTCAGGCCTTCTTTAAGCTCATCAAATGTGATTGCACCACTGTTGTCTGTGTCCATTGCTGTAAACATTTCCCTTAGTCCAGCAATCTCCTCCTCTGAAAGGCTTTCAGCTATAACCTGATAGGATGTAGTACAATTATCAGAAAACCATGACATTTTCACAGAAATGAAAAATAATATTTAGAAAGAAAATTTATGACAGAAGCCTAAACCAAAAATAGTATTTGCTACTGTGTGGCTGCCTGAAGCAATATAAGCATGATTTTCTTAAGAATAGAACCGGTTCCTGGTTGGTTATGGTTATGGAACTGCCTCCTATCAATATCCATCAATAAAACACGTTGAAAAGAAAAAAAAAGAATATGCACTGTGACTAATAAGAGTACACCTATAGCTATATCAGCCAAAGAGTTTAGATCGATATATCAGGTAACTGCATCTCTGTCTAATCTAACAGAGCATTTTATCAGGGTAAGTAGGAGACCAGAAATCACATTTAAGATACAAGATCATATGAAAACAGTCATATTGTGAGGTCAGTTGTTTGTTCACATACATAAGATTAAAGAGCTCAGGACCAAGATCGTTTTTGTTAGGCAAGGCAGCATGTACATTATTTACAAGGTACTTCAAAAGAGAGTTGCAATGATTTCATGTTGGAGAATAGATGTTTCTAGTTGGAGAATATTGAACAACTTACCATGAAAAGCTTCAACTGAACAAACTAGAATTGATAATTTTATAATAGCATTAAAAGTTGATCTATTTTTTTTGAAGATAAATAAATCAACTTACTCTTAAAGCCATCTTCTTCAACTTATTCATTGCAGAAAATTGTTTAAGGCGAGAGAGAACTGCTGGATCCAGTGCTCGATCAGGAGCGACTCCATTCTCACATATCCAAGGATGACCTGACCATAGGAAAACACGATTGTACTGTTATGAAAGCATATACCGTTATTTCATAAGCAGGCCAGCTGATGAGGCTTCTAATTAATGATATTGGATAATTTGGCATCCGGTCCTCTTGCCTATATTTAGAACAGGAAAAGTAGTTCATAAAAATTAATAAGGTAGGCTATTCCTGACTTACAACAAGCTCAGAAAGAGATAAAGAGGAGTCAGACCCATACTATAAAGCTTGGCTACAGAACTGTAGTACCTTTATGTAAAGTTCACTGACTCTACTGACTTATACAAGCTTCACAGACCAACAGTATATCGGATAGAAAAGGTGGATAGCTTGTCAGAATGAGATACCCTGCTCCCTGTAATTTTCTTTCTCAGAAGTCCAAATTTATAATCTCTGTCTTGGAGCTAATACTACCATTATTTACTTAGCTTTTGCTTCATATAAGCCTAAGATTAGTTACTTTCTTTTCAACATCTCATCAATGAAAGTCTCTATGGTAGTGGAGATAGCACTCTATAGGAATGATAGGGAAACGGATAAAAATGTTTAAACTCAGATACTTGGGATAAGGACTGCTGTTTATGGTCATGGGCGCATACATGTTTATATGAAAAACAAGATATACAATCTCACGTCATCAGAAAAAACTTACTACTGCAAAGCAGTCAAGTTTGACCACCATGGATTCATGTAAAGATGAAGATACCAGAAAAAGACCTCACTCCAGCATAATTCTTCTATGAGTTCAAGATTTCTGGTGCAACTATCAATAATCCCATTTACTATTGTAACTAAGGGGAAGGCATGAAATTTGAGTGAAGAAACTGACATACATAGTACTTCATGGGCTGTCAAGCGTTCTGAAGGGCGGGAGCAAAGCATCTTTCTGATGAGGTCCTTGGCACTGTCAGAGATCATAGGCCATGGTTCTGACTCAAAATCAATGTGTCCCTTCAAAACGGCATCAAAGATCCCTTGCTGTGTTTCTGGAAGAATAGGCAACAATCAGCCTTAGGAATTTTTACAATTGCTACAGCGCATTAGCAGGACAAATTGAAATCATACCAGCCCAGAAAGGTGGTACGCCACTCAACAATATGTAAAGTATTACACCAGCTGTCCAAACATCAGCTTCTGGCCCATAGTGCTTGCACAGTACCTCAGGAGCAACATAATACGGGCTCCCTACCACATCTGTGAAAATCTGGCCTGAAGTTCCACGAAAAGCAAATAAGTCCATGAGCATGCATATAAATGTCATTCAAAATTTTTGAATTAACCAATGGTAGACAAGGTTCGGAAATTTCTTCATCTATATTGGAGTTGCAGACCTAACAGGCAGGAAGAAAAGATAAGACTTGCCCATATGAAAGAATGTACATGTACAGACCAGCAAGATATTCAGATGTATGCATCCAAAAGCTTACATTAAAATATCAATTGATCAGAAAAATTTACAACTTCTTTACCAATAGTTTTCTACTTTTGATACAATTGCATTTTGTGTGAAGGTTTCCAAAAAGTGGAAAGACAGGCTGAGTAGAAAGATAGTTCCAGCATACATATAATTTCTGCCAGCTCCATTATAGCAAGAGACCTGCTTCATTATCCAGCCATTTATTTACACTACACAATTATTTGGAATTTTAGATATCTACAGCAGTCAATCTAGTCGCTTGATGCGCTTCAAGAAGTTACTCAGAACAAATGATGCTATAGCATGGATTAAGTGCAGTAACATCACCTAGTGTTTCATGGTTCATACTGGGATACTCTTTGTTATGAGAATAATGGTTTGGATTAAGTGCAGTAACATCACCTAGTGTTTCATGGCTCATACTGGGATACTCTTTGTTATGAGAATAATGGTTGCAGCACAACCAATCATTTCACATAAATAGAAGAAGTACATATATCAAACACTGGGAAAAGCATTTCCCAGGGTTTAAAAACAGATTAGCTTCAATACAGCAGACAATTAATAACCAAAAACTGCCATAATAGTATGAATGCAGAACAGTTTAGCTGCAACCATCTTCAATTAATATAGAAGACAATAATGATGAATGATAATATTAAAACACGCCAAAACCATCAAATTTAACTCATAAAAGAGAGAACTTTTACAAGCTTACCAGGTTTGAAGAAGACAGAGAGCCCAAAATCGATCGCCTTCAGGGACGAGTCATCATCCTTATTCACCAGCAGGAAATTCTCCGGCTTGAGATCCCGGTGCATGACACCAAGCGAGTGGCATGCCTCCACGACCCCGACGATGATCCTCGTCAGCTCGGCCGCCTTGCGCTCGCTGTAGTGACCTCTCTGTATAATTCTATCGAAAAGCTCCCCTCCCTCGCACAATTCCATCACTATGTGGACGTAGAGAGGATCCTCGTATGCCCCCTTGATCGCGACGACATTCTTGTGGCCAGAGAGGTGGTGCATGATCTGGATCTCCCGCTTCACGTCCTCGACATCCTCCATCGATATCAGCTTCCTCTTGGAGATGGACTTGCAGGCATAATCTATGCCGGTGCCGATCTCGGTGCAGAGATAGGTGGTTCCAAACTGCCCCTGCCCCAGCTTCCGGCCAAGAGTGTAGAGGTCCCGGAGGTTGGGGGTCTTGTGGCCGAGGACGGAGTTGGACTGGGAGTCGGTGGCCCGCCGCATGGTGGTGGCCTGCTTGGAGGGATCGTCAGGGACCAGGCAGGAGGAGGGGTCGTCGGAGGAGCCGCGCCGGTGGTGCTGGTCGTTGTGGCGGCTCCGTTTAGATACCGACTGGTCCACGGGCTCGTCGAAGCGGTGGAAATACTTGCTCGCGAAATATCCCTGGCATGTGTTGCCCATGAAACGACGACGAAATCCCTTAACACATCGATCGATCGGTCGATCGAGATCACCAATTCAGTTGCTTTTTTTTTTATGGAAAAATCGCTGTTTTGGCAGCTCCGGCGACCTCCAAAGCATCAAATTTTGGATAAAAGATTAGATTTTGGCATCGACATCCTCGATATTTAGGTTTTCAAAGGGAAAGAAGCGATCGAGGAGCGAAAAGAGAGGGGATGTTGGATTTGGGGAAGAAAGCCTTGGGAAGAGGGAGCCCTATAGGAGTTCTGGAAAATTAAAGAAATGAAAAAAGTTTGTTTTTTTTTTTATTTTATTTCTTTTTGCTTTTTCGTGAAGATTAGAAGGTGGGGAGGAAAGGGCGGAGCAGGGATGACTATTCGTTTTATGGATTTGGACACATATAATGACGTCAAACTCGGCTTTTATCAGTTCGTGAACAGGACAAGAAATGATACGTACACCCTTCAGACCATGCGTCTCTCCCTGTGTTGTTGACTCGAAAGACTTTTTCTTGTCTGGAGGGTCAAAGTATGTTAGAGTGAATATAACAGAAATAACTGTTGGGGTTGGATATGGAGAAGATTCTAAATATGGACAGCGAACCTTTATCAACAAAAAATATGGGAAGCGAACGTGCATTGGTCGCCCCAAGTTATGGATAAATTACAACTAATAATGTTGGATAAACTACCCCTAAGAATTTGTTATTATATCCACATTGAACTAGATTGGCATCGTTTAGTTACGTTTTAACCACTGTCAAGAGAAGCTACGTGAAGCTAATAAATAAACAGTAAAGATAAACTAGCATGAATATAGCATAATGGAGTTAATTTCATGAAGCTTGTTCATAATAGTTATCTTGGTTAATTACGTTGAGACAAAATAAGATAATCTATATATTTGGACCATGCTCCTTGTCTTATTTCCAAACCAACAATGGGCATTTATATTAAAAATTCATTGTCAATTATGGATTGCACCATTAAAAATATATAGAAAGAAAAAAATTATATATTTTCCTCATCTCTATCTTGTACATCAAAAAGATGCAAAAATGAACAGTTAAAAGGACATCAGATTGTTTGCTATGATTAAAGTATTAAGAATTTATTGATTTTCGATATATGCATATTAGCATGTATACATTCTTAATTTAAATGATTTATCACATATTATAATATATTACTGTAATGAAAAGCAACTATTTTTGTGTCCACATCATGAATACGTCAAAGACAATAAAATCATACAAGTTTTTGTTTTTAGATGTTTTTGTGTTATAGACCTTGATCCAGCGCATGGATCTTTGATTTGGATATCCATCGTTGATTTTGGAAATAAGAAAAGCAAATATTCACTCCTCTCAAAAAGGATGTAATATATTTCTCTCCCTTTATACATGCATATATACATACATGCATGCATATATATACATACAAATGTCTGAACTAATAATAAGTACTAAATGGTGCCACTGTTTAACACATGAATGGATCGACAATGCATTTCCGCCCATTTAGATCAAGGTAAATGAACTCAACAGGACGCCCCTCGAACCATTTCTTCCTGAATTGGTTCACTACGAGAACTCACTTCAAGCAAACTCAATGCTTGAAATAATCTCCCTCGAGTTAAACTGAGTTTTGGATGCACCGTATTGGAAATCAAAGACGCCTTTAGCTAGAAGCTATACAAAATTACACAAGTTTCACCATCTCATACAGCTTATTGCAATGTTTATATCAGCAGGTTGCCTAATAACCCAATCAGGTCACTTATCGCCTGTGTCCCACTTTTTCTAGCTTAAGGAGCAATTTTTAAGGCGAACGATTAATTTGATGCCCCGTATCAGTCTTTTAGAACTACAACCATATAAGATACAGATTGTTGCGGCCAATCGCCTCATCGTCCGATCGTCGGGGAATGAGCACCTGCAAAAACGAGAAGTCCACACTGACCGGAGGCGGCTCCGGCGGAGACCCTCCGACGGTCAAGTCAGAGAGGTGACTGGGCAACAGTGAAATGAAGACAGAGAGCTCGATCGAGAGAGAGAGAGGGAGAGGGAGGAGCAAGTCTGTGGTTTCAAAGGCGAGAATGGAGATGGAGCGGATCTCTTGCACTGTTGCCTTCCCCGGTTTATATAGTGGAGCACGGTATGGCGCCGTCATTAATGACGCAGACAAGTGAGGAACTGTCAACTCACTGTAGACTGTCAGAGTCGCCGTGAAAGTGTCATGTCGCCGTGTGGCTGTCAAATCACCAGGGTTGACAATGCCCTCGGCGGGACAATGCCCCTAAATAGCCGTGCCGCATGTTGCTGTCAGAACTGACAAGGTCTGGCGGCTGTACAGCGATTGGAGGAGTCGACCGACCCTAAGTCGGTGGCCAGCTGAGTGGCGTCGGGCCCCTCCGATGGTCGGCGACTCTCACGTGAGTCGGCCATCAGATCTCTGGGTTCAGTCGGTCGGGAAAGGTGCGTCCGACACATCCTCAGTCGGTCGTGAGCCGATAATTAGCCGGTGATGGCGTCCGTCAGTCGGTCGCTCCGGCCGTCAGTCGGTCGGTCGGTCCGCTCGATCGTTGGTCGATCGGTCGGTCCTTCCGGCAGTCGGTCGGTCGGTCCCTTCGACCGTAAGTCGGTCAGTCGGTTCCTTCGGCCATCGGTCGGTCGGTCCTTCCGGCAGTCGGTCGGTCCCTTCGACCGTAAGTCGATCGGTCGGTTCCTCCGACCATCGGTCGATCGATCGGTGAGTATTCCCCAACACAGATCAAGGAGCAATGAGAGAGATCCATGGAAGATAACTGACTTTCTTGAGAGAAGTTTCAGTTACTAATCAATTTATATTTCTAAAAAACAGAAGATGCCAGTGATAATATAGTCATATTTGACGAGTATACAACCCTTCACATCACAGTCATCTGTTTGCAGACAACATCATGATCTCATCCAAATAAAAGATGATATTAACCATTAGGTTAAGCTTTAGCTGACAAAAAATTCACCCAAAGGTGGTGCGGGCTGCTTTTTGATGTGGACCAACAGAAGTATTTGGAAAGATGTGATTGCCCAATCTTGGAAGGTGGACTGCATCAACCATGGACTTGTTTTAATGAGAATCTCAAAAACAGAGGAATTATTTGTGAAGCACATGGTTGAGTGCAGAATTTGTTTTATGGCACCCATTCCAACATACCAACCCCCTCCCAAAAGAAACTATTTTTTAAATAAGTAATTTCTTATAGTAGTTTGGTTTCGGATTGTACGAAGTGGACAGCAAAGACAGGTGGACTAGCTGAATTTTTTATATCACATAGCATTGCTTGAAATTATGAATAGCCACTTAAACAGAAGCAACATGGAGAAAACATCAACACGCAGCCAAATACAATTGATTCCATGGCAAATGAACCTCGGAATTAATTAATAATTAATTAAGATTTTAGACACATATGTAAAGATGTATTGCCCAGGCTTCAGTGCAATAAACTATCCAGATAAAAGGAACCACTTAGATGCTGCACATCACATATTCAATGGCCAGGCAAATCCTCTTGCTCTTGACTGCTCTCATCATTTGTCCCAGCAAAACTACGCCTTTCATCGGCATTTGCAGTTATAACTGGCATCCAGACATCTGCTGTGCTGCTCAAGAGAGACTTTACCTGTGGATCAGAAGCCATGGCTGAGGATATCATCTTGTCAACATCATCCAGCTTGGCAGAGAGCTTGTCTAACTCTGCAGCTATTTCCAGCTAGAAAAATTGAAAAGAAGCAGAAACCATATGAGGGAATATAAAAGCTAGAAAGCTAAATGTCAATACAGGTACTACCATGAAATCTTACGCACCTCATCAAGATGCTTGGATGGTTTTTGTGGCACCTTGGTGACTTCTAGACCCAGTGCTTCTATCTTGGCACGCAGTTCTACTTCTTCTTGGTTGCTTAATGATTCCACCTGCAAAAGTTATAATCCAGACTTACAAGTGTGAATAGGAACTGGGACTTATTGACCATCAATCAATGGTTCCAACTATCATGGATAGTGTTATTGCAATCCTAAATATCTGACATAAATTTCCTTGAAGAATAGGTATCTGGCTCAAGAAGACACATCTAACAGTGGGATTTAGCAGGACATTACACAGGATACCCACAAAATAACGGATGACTCTAAAGGTCACAAACCATAATGTCCAAAGAAAAAAAAAAAATCCATTTTGAAATATGAGAATTCATGAAAAGTCATCTACCTTCTACTACATAACTTCATATAAGGACAGATTTTTTCAGCAATATCTTAATTGTACATTTGATAGTAACTGTACAGGTTCAAAGGAAAATTAGGCATTCGGTCCTCAGACTGAGCACTAGAATCTCTTTAAGATACAGTTTCTACTTAAACTGGTCCGTCAGCAGGACAGCAAGCCAATAATCTAATCGATGAATTCATGCCATGTGACCTGGCAAAAGAGGAAAAAGCAAAAATGGCAACACAACTTGTACAAGAGGACAAATGTCAGCCTTGCATGTATGTTCTTCAGATATACAGATAATTTTAGTTAAAAAATAAAAAAAATTCATGATGCATTTGATTTTCCTCATACACGCCAACTACTTGACTTGGAGTTGATCAACAAATTGTTTAAGATTCAAAATCCTAATTAAGCATAGACTGGATCACTATTGTTAGCAGCAGGAAGCTCTCATCAAGGGTGACAGGCCTGCTTCCTGCTTCAAAATTCCCTCTTTATCTGCTTTTTATGTGCTTCCTTCCTAAACCTTTTTGAAAGATTTGCTTCCCTGCACAGCACTCAAATCCACTCCTTCTTCAGGCAACTACAGTCTTTTGAAGATCTAATATGTTGTCCTTTATCCCAAATTCTCATATTTATATGGGGAGAGGACATGATGAAGCACACTATTAAGCTAAAAATATTATCAAGCTAAATATCTGGCTTGCAGTTAGAGACATTAGGATGGACACAGTAAAAGAGAAAAGAAAAGAATGAAGAAATACAAAGAACCATTAGATATTAAATCTCCATGTATAACACCATAGAAACGGGGGGGGGGGTGGGTGTGGGGTTGGGGTGGGGAATTCAAATTTAGAATAAAAACTATATAGAAAAGAAATGGAAATTTGGGGTTCCCTCTCTTTGTCCCAAGGAAAAGATTAAAATGTAGGCTATCACAAATGATCTATTTCATTGACATACAGTCCTCAAGTTTCGAAGTTCATATTACTGTCTTGACATCCAGACCATATCATACTAGTGCTCGGCATGTGCCATGCATGACAGAGGCAAGAGGACCAAGTATATGATGTATGGTAATAATCCCATCAACTAAGGAGATGATTTAACTTAGCAGTTGCATGTGCACAATTGCACAGTCCTAAGCAGTACAAGTACTTCCAGCAAAAAAAAGAAAAGAGAAGAAAAAGGAGGTAGGAGTTCTTGATAGATTCAAAAGCTCCCTATAAATAATGTATAATAATGATCCCATCAACTAAGGAAATGATTTAACTTTGCAGTTGCATGTGCACATTGCACATAGTTCTAAGCAGTACAAGTACTTCCAGCACCAAAAAAAAAAAAAAAAAAAAAAGAGAGAGAGAGAGAAGAAAAAAGAGGTAGGAGTTCTTGATAGATTCAAAATCTCCCTATAAATGATCAAATGCTTGGGGCTATTTTTTTATCATAAGAACAATTTTTTTTTTCACAAGCTGACAAATATGCTCCCACCCGTGGTTGATGAGCTTCTCTTGTTCCCCTTTTGAAAACATAACCAAGTCTCCAGAGATGAGTCTCACTAAAGAAGGGAGTGCACTTAAAGAGGTGTCACAACCTCATGCATAAGCACCCACTGTTCAAGCCACATGGCCTTATGCACAAACATCTAGCCATGTTAGGAAATTTGTGTCAGACAACTCAATACGCAAGATAAATCTTGGGCTGAACTATTAGGCATTAGCTCTAACATGTTGTCTTCTTTATGCATCTACAAACATCCAAGCAACTATTATGATGCCAGTAGCTTGAGATGGTCTAATAATCTCTACTAGCAACATTTATAGGATGACCTTAGAAGCATTTAGATATAGTTCACCACCTTCAGTATGCATCATTTACTGATATGTAAGGCTTCCCCTTCATCATTATATTCCTTCTGAGCCATAGAAGTTGTGCAAATTAAGGACAGGAGAGTCAATTAGGATGATATGGGAATATAGAATGAAGATTTAAGGTAGCTTCAATAAGTACTGTAATCTTTCTTGAAAGAATGTAGAAATGCTTATAATAACATCAGGGGTAGCCTTGGGTAAGAATGCTTTGCAAATGACGATTCATAAGGCCAAACCCAAATAGTTGGGACACAGCTCACCATGGTTTTGTCTACTAATATACTCTTCTTAATTATGGACTATCAGTTTGTTCCTAACAGTCCTCATAATGATAAAATGATAGCAGCATCCTTGGTACCAATTAGAGGTCAAAAGGAATTGATGGTGTTAGCGTTTGCTGTCCTTGTGAGTTGGAAAATAAAAGTTTTCCTCACAATTTTGCTTTAATGGGATAGTAACTGGATGATGTGGAACAGATTGGGACCTACCTATATTATTTTACCTAATGACTGCATTCATGGAGTAGCTTAACATGTGGAATAGTCTCCTTCCATCATCTATAAAATGAGGCACTAGCAATGCTCCACTCATTCATTGTTGATTTATTGGAAAATGTAGAAAGATAATGAAAAACTTCTCAAAGAGAAAATATAAATATTTGGAGGCTCCATGAACATCTTATCATGGACAAATATTTTATGTTACTAGTTACAACTGCCTCGATCATAGGGATCGTTGATCGGTACCTTCTCCAGATAAACTATGCTCTGATGCTTTATTTTCTTTTTAATACTTATGCACCATATCATCATTTTGTACTACACCTAAATCTGACAATGGGTATATTACATTTTCCTCTTTCTTGCGCTTCTACTATATTTTACCATTTCTAGAGAACCAAAAAAGAGGGTGATAACTAATAAGCGTATATCAGGTGCATCCTATGTAATTAAGTGTCTCCTTGCTTTATTCTTTTAACTGTAGTATATCATCTTAGTATTTGTGACATTATGCTCATGGCCATTTTGCTCGTGCTGGATACTGAAACTTGTACCATAACCTTTATTTTGCACTTCTTAAAAACAAAAAAATGGATGATACTATATATCCCATATCTTGATATATAGTATTCACAGTTGATGCATTATTTGTTTGATAAGGCGAGGAAATGGTAATTAATGCATTTTAAAATGGCCCAATTCAGATTGTAGATTAATAAGGATATAATTGAGGATATCACGTAGGATTCCATAATTGCATGGAACAAGATTGTTGCGCAACAAAAAAGTCTTTTGCCACTTAAATATATTTTTAAAGGAGATCAAAAGGTCATGAGGCATTTGTAGATGTGCTTGTGCATATTAAAACCAGGAATAACAAAGTTAAAAATGATCCACTAGAAGTAATTCAAATGGCCTGATCATGTGAAATACAAGAGGAGATTTAAAACAAAATGGTACTTATTCAATGTCTAGACCCTTATAAAAAATGTCTCCTTTTTTTCTTTTTCCTGAATCACCAGCCACAAGAGGTGTTTGCAGAGCTTCTAGCAATTCATTCAGTTCAAACTACAAATCTACAAATCAAATGAAAGTACTCCCCTTCAACCTTTTAGGGAAACAGGAAATGAGAAGCTGCAATCAACAAGCACAACTTTGAGGAAACATACAAATAGCCTCAGTATAATGAACTGCAAAATGGATCAATAATGTCCAACAACAAATTTTCCTATACCATAAGCAAACCAGATCTCCAAATCATACATTTACCAAGTCATAAACAACATTGCTCTTGCAAAACCTCTTTAAACTGAAGATTCTCTAGGCCTAACTCCGATTATATATTCAAACAGATGATACCCAAGCAGAAGAATAAATGGCAAGGAGATACTCCAGAATGGGTGGAGGTATGTTCCACCATTTGGAAAGAAAGCAATCTCAAGTTCTTCAATAATTCTATAATCTAATATTTGTTCCATTCCAATCCTCATGATCTCCTATAGCAAGCAACTAAGAAGATTGCTCCACCATGCTGTGCATCACTAAACTTTACATTTGCACATAACATCCAATGTTTATTTCATAATTTATGTCACCCTTTGTCTAGACGATAAGTACACAAAAATATAACTACCTGGGGCTCTCTGCTAGGCCCTTTATAGGTCCTACTTTCTTCCTACATGCTTTAAGCATCCAAAAGTATAGATAATTTCTGGATTTAACTTGGATACTGTAAGAACATTATTAACATCATTTTTTTTTTAATGATGAAACCCTTTATATCATCTGCAGTGCTAAAAACTGGAGAGGTAATTCGACTGGTTAATCCTCCAAGATTTACAATCCTGGTAGATTATACATATCCAATATTTTATTTTCCAAAGAAACCATTGTCTGGTGAGGAGCACAACCTACCGATCCTAAAGAACATAAGCTTGCCTCCAGAAGGAACAAGAGGACTTCATCAAGCAATTAAATGATCATCCACCATCAACAATTGCAAAGGACATAATCCCCAAATCGTTTAACAACACGTTTTTGAATCGTATAAGAAATAACTAAACATTTTAATCACCCTCAACACAAATTCTGGAACAAAACTTTATTCCACGCCCAACAATGTGGATACCTTGTACATGACAAGACCATCGGGCACAAAATAAAGCTTTGCAAAATTCAATAAAGTCATATAAATCATTAATCCCTAGCCCCATATTTCCATTAGATAAAAAATAACAAAGAAAAAAAGCAGCAAATTCAAAGACGGATATATAGAAGAAACCTGTTGGAGGAGCGTGGATAGGAGCTGGAATAGCTGGGCATCTGGCTTTCCTTCTTCCGCCATTCTTGCTTCCCTTTCTTCTCCCGTGAATACTCCCGGAGAGATTTCTTCGGAGAGGAGAAAAGGTAAATGTCCGGGAGGCCGTCGGATCTGGTTTTCTTGCCTGTGTCCAGCGACCGGGTCTTGCGTCGAGGACAACCACGATTTTATGTTAAACCTAATCTAGACCGTCCGATTCACTGGGCCGTGTGCAAATTCGATTGAGAGCGTCAGATTGAAAGGCCAGCTTACGGTATAACGCGCTGCGCGTAGGGGTACGTTTATGTTGTTTGGGGCCGGGCTATCTGGTCCAACCTATATACGACGTTTTCGATACGGGAGGAATTTTTTGTGCACCGCGAGTGATGTGGTGCAGAAATGTATGTACTCTTCGTGATGATTGATTTATATATAAAAATAAAATATAATATATAAAAAATTTCACTCACAGTGTACAAAAAAATTTCACTTCGGATACATTCATTCGAGCCTATCCAAACCCGATTCATTTGGACACGAACCCAATTTGCTAGATTACAGGTGACCCATCTGGGTGGACATGTATGGATGCATGGATGATGGTGGACCGTGCCAACCCTAATCAACGCATTTCATGATCTGAATGTTATAAGTTTTGTTGGGATATACCGACTGACCCTCATACACCGACTTACTCTCGGACCAGTCTGACCGACGACCGACTCCGACAGACGACTCCGACGGACGACCCCGACGGACGACTCCGACCGACGACCGACGGACGACTTCGACCGATGCCCGATTATACCGACCGCACCGACCGATGACTGCCAACAGTAGCTGCCGATATTATCCGACTGAAGGAGTGTCGGCCGGGCAGACCCATTCTGTTTCCGACCAGCCGAGCGGTGGAGCCCAAATCACCGACTCACTGTCGG
Organism: Elaeis guineensis; assembly: GCF_000442705.2. Classification (NCBI taxonomy): domain Eukaryota; kingdom Viridiplantae; phylum Streptophyta; class Magnoliopsida; order Arecales; family Arecaceae; genus Elaeis; species Elaeis guineensis. The sequence continues at coordinate 40,658,689 of NC_026008.2, read as the reverse complement.
GGGCGGCAACCGACGTCCGATCTCAGCGAGGCATTAAACCGGCCGACGGTGTCTCCGAGTCATCACCCGACATCCCGATAGCCGAATACCGACGTATGGTCGGCTAGCCCGCCCAAGGACCGTACGACCGCTATGGGCTGTTGTCTTGTCAAGGACATGCTGTGCAATCGCCCTGGGGCATTATCCTGCCGAGGACATGGGTTCGTTCTGACAATCCACGACGATTTGAGAGCCCACGATGATTTGACAGCCCCCGACGATTTGACAACTCCCCAATTATCTACATCATTAATGGCGGGACCATGCCGCGTTTCACTATAAAAAGGGGTAAGGCAACAGTCTTGGTAAGCTCTCTCTGATGCTCCCTCCAGCTCCCAAGCTTACCCGAGCCCTCTCGGGCTGGGCCTCTGATTTTCCGCTGTTGCTTAGTCTCTCTCTGACTTGACCGTCGGAGGGTCCCCATCGGAGGCATCTCCGGTCTGTGAGGACTCCTCTTGCAGGTGTGCGACCTCGGCGATCGAGCGACGGGGGATTGGTCGCAACAGATTTGGCGCGTCAGGTAGGGGTATGCTCGACAAAGAAAAGATAGCAAGCTTCCTAGAGCTTTAGAGATATCTCGAGATGACGAAAATTAGAGCTCAGTGATCGAGAGCTACCAGATCGGTGAGGCACTCTTTCCGTCGGGAAGAGCCCTCTCCTTCATCCTCCATGGCGGAGCCCAGCTCTCCGCATCTGGCGGTGACCACGGAGGCACAAATCACGGCGATCGTACGGTAAATGACCGTTCTGACGGATGCGGTCAAAAATCTCCAGCAGCAACCGACTCAGTTGCCGCAACCGCCGGCAGAACAACCGATGGCGCATCCCATGCCGTCCAGAAGCAGCCGCCGATGCTTGCGTCCACTTCCATCTCCTCCTCAAGAGCAGCCATCTCACCACTCCCACCGAGAAGGAGGGAGGTGGCCACGGCGTGACACCCGTCGGTCTCGACGTCCCTCCCCTTCCCAGCTGGAGCGAGCGAGGAGGGAGAAGCGGCTGCAGACGCCGTCCGCCTCACTCTCAAACTCATCGGGAGGATCGACTCCTGGAGTTTCTCAACACCGACGGTTAAACGACTATGAGCGCAAGTTTGAAGAAATCGACCGTCGGCTTGTCCAGCTCCAGGCGGATGGATAGAAGTCGTCGAACGACGTTGACTTTCGGACCACCCAACCTTTCTCCCGATTTATCCTCGACGAACCGATCCCTGGTCGGTTCAAGATGCCTCACGTGGAGCCTTACGACGGCTCCACCGACCCAATTGACTATTTGGAGAGCTACAAGGCTCTCATGACAATCCAAGGGGCAACCGATGCCCTCCTTTGCGTCGGCTTCCCTGCCACACGACACAGAGCTGCTAGGGCCTAGTACTCTGGCCTCCGCTCGGGAGGTATCAACTCCTTCGGGCAGCTCGAACATTCTTTCGTGGTCCATTTCAGCACCAGTCGGAAGCCGCCGTGAATCTCAGACAGTCTTTTCTCCCTCAAGCATGGAGAAAATGAGACTCTACGACACTTTGTGGCCCGGTTCAACGCGGCCACACTTGAGGTCCGAGACCTCAACGAAGACATGGCTATCTCAGCCATGAAGAGGGGACTAAGGGGGTCTCGGTTCATCTATTCCTTGGACAAGACCCTCCCCCGGACGTATGCCAAATTGCTGGAGCACGCGTACAAATACATGCGTGCGGATGAAGGAGCTTGCGACCGGTGCCTGACCGAGGGCACGGGTCAGAAGGAGAAGCAGAAGAAAAATTGGGCTCCTGTTGAACCCAGCGGACCCCACCGATAGAAGGGTTTCGCCCCGACAACAGAGTCTGAGACCGACACATCGCAGGTATGACTCCTACACCCTTCTCTCCGCTCCTCGTGCGCAGATCCTGATAGAGATCGAAGGAGTGGAGTATCTACGACGGCCTCGATCTCTGAAGGCAAAAGGGCCTCGACCAATGTAACCCGATTGTCGAATCTACGACGGCCTCGGCCTCTGAAGGCAAAGGGCCTTGATCGAAGCAGCTCACTCATCGATCGTCGAATCAACGGCTCGATCACCGATCGTCGAACCGACGACCTCGACCTCTGAAGGCAAAGGGCCTCGACCAACGTAACCCGATCGCCGAATCTACGGCGGCCTCGACCTCTAAAGGCAAAGGGCCTCGACCAACGTAACCCGATCATCGAATCTACGACGGTCTCGGCCTCTGAAGGCAAAGGGCCTCGACCGAAGCAGCTCGATTGTCGATCGTCGAATCAATGGCTCGATCACCGATCGTCGAACCGACGGCCTCGATCTCTGAAGGCAAAGGGCCTCGACCAACGTAACCCGATCGCCGAATCTACGGTGGCCTCGACCTCTGAAGGCAAAGGGCCTCGACCAACGTAACCCGATCGCCGAATCTACGACGGCCTCGGCCTCTGAAGGCAAAGGGCCTCGATCGAAGCAGCTCGATCGTCGATCGCCGAATCAACGGCTCGATCATCGATCGCCAAACCGACGGCCTCGGCTTCTGAAGGCAAAAGGCTTCGACCAACGTAACCCGATTGCCGAATCTACGACAGTCTCGACCTTTGAAGGCAAAAGGGCCTCGACCAACACGGCTTGATCGCCGATCGTCGAATCAACGGCTCGATCATCGATCACCGAACTGACAATCTCGGCCTCTGAAGGCAAAAGGACCTCGACCAACACGGCTCGATCGCCAATCGCCGAATCCACGGCTCAATCATCGATCATTGAACCGACGGCCTCGGTATCTGAAGGCAAAAGGGCCTCGACCAACGCAGTTCGATAGCCGATCGTCGAACCAACGGCTCGATCGCCGACCAACGTGGCTCGATTGCCGATCGTCGAATTCACGGCTCGATCGTCGATCGTCGAATCAACGGCCTATGCCTCTGAGGGCAAAAGGCCTCGACCAACGCGTGTGTGTATATACATTTGCATATATATATATATATATATATATATATATATATATATATGCATACATATGCATACATATAGATATATATATACATACATATACATACATACATACACACACACACACACACAGATATATATATATATATATGTGTGTGTGTGTGTGTTTATTTATGTATATATATATCTGTGTGTCTGTGTATATATATATATATGTATGTATATGTATGTATGTATATATGTATGTATGTATGTATGTATATATATATGTATGTATGTTTGTTTGTATGTATGTATGTATGTATGTATGTTTGTATGTTTGTATGTATATGTATATGTGTGTGTGTGTGTTTTGTATATATATGTATGTTTATGTATATATGTATGTATATGTATACGTGTATATATGCATGTGTGTATGTATATGTATGTGTGTATGTGTTTATATATGTATATATGTATGTATATGTATATATACATGTATATGTATATGTATATGTATATGTATATATATATAGGGGTAGACTTAGGTAAGGTCGATTGAATTTAGGCTCAGATCCGGTCTAGTCAATATTGGACAATGGGGATTTTACATTGGTGATCCAAATCGCTGAATGTGATCTACTACCTCAAAACTATTTGCACGTCAAAAATCATATGATTTGAAGATCCCTAGTCTATGCATTAAGAGATCAAAAGATACATCTAATTCAATTTTATTTACACTGTCCAATTTTTGACTACTTGATGCCAATTTTTGACTACTTGATGTATAGGCTAAAAATTTTTAAATCATATAATTTTTTACCTGCAAATAATTTTGAGATAGTAAATCATATTCAATGACTTAGATCATTGATATAGAACTCCTATTATAGAATTTTGACCTAATCGGATCTAAGTCCAAATCCAATCGATCTGATTCTAGTCTGTCTCTCTTTCTCTATTTATATACATATTTCCATAAAAATAGTTGGATTTTGACCAGATAAGTAATAGTCTGATATATGGATCCAAATGTTGATTGGATGTTAAACGGTGTTAGCGTTATTTATATACATATTCAGACATATTTTTTTGGATACTTTATAAATGTTAGCGTTATCTTTGAAAGTTTTATATAAAGATTTTTGTATCGTCCTTAATTAACAGAAACATAGATTTGTACACAATAGTTGAAGCAATATTCATCATCATCCACTTAATCCTCCATCTTGCATAGATTTCACATCGATGATAGGCTAGTGGTCCTAGATGTGATGGTGCCAAAAAAAAATTGATGTTGGATTTTTTTGGGTTCTATTAGCAATCATATATCTTCTCTAAAATTTGAATGCTAAATAGCTAGAGCTTTTATTTTTTGTCCTATTATTGGGGCCTCATCTGTTCAGCTTCTTTGCTTTCTCACCCATGAGACACATTACAAGATTATCTGTTAATTAGTATGAAATCTGAAATGATAATAAACAATCATATGGAAAATAAAATATGGTGATTTATGTGGTTCAGTCTTTGGCTTACATTCATGGGCGAAGATGGAGAGAGATTTCACTAATCAGAAAGATAGAGTATAAAGAGTATGCGGCGGCTCAAATAATAAAAGATGGTCCTAAATAACAAAAGGTGTGATTATAATATATGTACATATATAGCCATTAAATCCTAAAACAACGAGAATAGGTCAAATATCTAAATAGGCCAACTAAAGTCTAAAATTGGATTTGTATCACTGGTCACACCAAAATTCAAGCCACATTCAACAAATCTTCATTTTGAATGAATCTCATCAAGCTGCAATACAAAATAATAAACTCCTCTCCATCTCTTCTAATAATATCTCCAAGGGCTTAACTCAACATCCTAGAATACGAACTAAGTCCAAGCAATACTTAAACTTGAGAATGATGAGTGGCATGGTCATCATATCAGCTAGATTATCTATCATAGAAATCTTCTTTAGTATAATAACTCATTGTGATACAGTATCCCAAATGAAGTAGTATCTGATATCAACATGTTTAGTCCTCTCTGGTATATCTAATTTTTAGTTAGATATATGGTACTCTGACTATCACAATAAATAATAGTCACATCCTACAGTAAGTCAAGATTGTCAACCAAACTTTGCAATCAAATGGTCTACTTTACTACTTCTGCTGTTGCCATATACTTTGTCTCTGTAATAGATAAAGCAATAGTAAACTATAAAGTTACTTTCCAACTGATGGTATAACTTAAAAGAGTGAAGACATAATTTATCAAAAACCTCCTCTCCAAGTTACTTGTATAATCAAAGTCTATATAACCAACAACATTGCTGTAAGTCTCTGAACCTTGATCATATACCAAACCAACATTCATGGTACCTTTCAAATAATGTAAGATCCATTTCACAATCTACCATTGGATTCTTCTTTGATATCCCATGTATCTCCTAACGATATTGACAGCTTGTAAGATATCTAGATGTATGCAAAACATAGCATATATGATACTTCCAATTGCGTTAGCACATCGAACACATGATTTATATTTTTTCTCATTTGACTGTGAAGACAAAATAGCTCAAAGTCTGAAGTGTGCTGCAAGTAAAGTACTCACTGACTTGCAATCCTACATACTAAAATACTTAGGTATTTTCATAATATATTTTTTTTGTGATAAAAATAATTTGTCTGTGCGTTGATCCCTGTAAATCTCCATACCCAAAATCTTCTTTGCTGCACTTTAGTCTATGTCAAATTTATTAGTAAGTTGAGTCTTTAACATCTTAATCTTAGATATATTTTTTACTGCAATAAGCATATTATTAACATAAAGCAATAAATAACAAAAGAACCATATGAAAGGCTATTGTGATAAACACAACTATCATAGTCACTCTGAGAGAAATTATGTCCAAGCATAATTGCATCAAACTGCTTATATCACTGCGTAGGAGATTACTTCAAATGATATAATAATTTTTTCAACAAGCAAATAAGATCCTTATCCTAAATAACAAATCCCTTTGGCTACTACATATAAATCTTTTCCTCAAACTCACAATGCAAGAAAATTATCGTGACATCAAGTTGTTCAAGCTCTAAGTCAAATAATGCAACAATTGCAAGCAACATGCGAATAGAACTATGTTTCGTTATAGGAGAGAAAACTTCAGTAAAGTCTATATCTTTCCTTTGAGTGTAGTTTTTTGCAACCAAGCATATTTTGAACCTTGCTACTTTAACCTTTAGAATTCTTTCTCTCTTCTTCAAGTCCCATTTGCACCCAACAATCTTCTAGCCCTATGGTGGCTTTACGAGCTTGTGTCTGATTCTTGCGAAAAGACTTAATCTTCTTACTCATAATAATAGATCATGATATACACTATTAGTGACGGTCTCATGATAACTGATGGGATTCTAAATCTCAATAAACTCTGTTACAGACAATACAAAATAGATCAAATCTGCATATTCATATCTTTGAGAGGGTCTAATCTACCTCCTCAATTTACCAATAGCTATAATGTAGTGCTGCTCCTGTAAAATATTTTTTTCATCAACAATCTCAGGCTCATCATCCTAAATTGTGGAACTAAAGTATTATCCTATGATAGATGAACTAAATGTCTATTCTCAAGCTCCACTTGATTATCAACATCATGATCTTTATCTATACCAATTGCCTTCTTTTTCAAATAAAACAGAGATTTTTCATTAAAGATAATATCTCTATTAATAAATTTTTGAGAATCAGATTCAACATGTTATAATATATAGCATTTCATCCCAGATTGATAAATAAGGAAGATATATTTTTGTGCTATTTTTTTAAATTTATTGTCACCAATATGTGCATAAGTAGGACAACCAAATATCTTAAAAATAGAATAATTAGTAGATATATCAGATCATACCTCACTAGGAGTCTTTAACTCAATAATAGTGGATGAAGACCTATTTATCAAATACCATGCCATAATAACAACTTTAGTCCAAAAATTTTAGGATAAATCTAATTGAGAAAGTATATATCGTGCTCTCTAAAAAAAGTTCTGTTCATGCATTCTGTAACATCATTCTACTATGGTGTCTTCTTAATTGTGTTGTGTCTTACAATGTCTTTCACCTCGTAGAACTCATTAAAATGATCCTCATAAAATTCTATGTCATTATCAGTTCTCAATCTCTTGATTTTTTTATTGGACTATTTCTCAACAAGTACTTTCTACTTCTTAAAAGTGAGAAAATTTTTTATTCTTGTGTTTCAGAAATTATACTTAAACTCTTTTTGTAAAATCATCAATGAAAGTCAATAAACGTCGAGAACTATCTTTATATTGAATAGATACAAGACCTCAAGGATCAGAATAGATATAATCCAACAACCCTTTATCTTATGAATGGTTGTGCTGAACTTGACTCTGCACTACTTCTCATAGACAATGCTTATAAAAGTTAAGCTTCTCAATTTTTTGATCACACAACAGATCTTATTTGTTTAAAAAAGACATACCAGCCTCACTCATATGACTCAAATGCATATGCCACACAAATATTATCCGAATCTAGATCTGATGAGAAAACTAATACAGCACCAATTGTACTATCCTGAAGCAAGTAGAAGTCATGAAATAATGTGCCTTTAAGTACAACAAGAGAAGCTTTTGATATCTTTAAAACTCTACCACCAAAATACTTAAAATTATGTGAATCAAGGATACTCAAAAAAATTAGATTTTTCTTCAAATCTGGTACATACCACAAATTAGATAAGATCTTAACAATACCATAATGCATCTTGATCAAATGATTCTTATACCAATAACTCTACAAGACATGTTATTTCTCATGAGCATAGGACCATCATCAATAGGATGATAAGTAGAAAATCAATCCTAATGAGGATACATATGATATAAACTTGCTGAATCAAGAATCTAAATATCTTCAGATAAATTGAAAGATATTGAGAGAACATCGGTAGTATCAGAACTATCCTCTGCTACACTGACTAAATCAATAGCATTAAAAACTTTATTAGACTTCTCTTTCTTTTCTTTTTGTTTAGGATAATCAGATTTTTAGTGCCCTTCTTTTTTATAGCCATTGCATTTGCCTTTCTTTCCTTTTCCTTTGAATTTTGATCCATCTCAATTATTTACTAAACTTGAATTTGAATTTCTTTCTTTTGATCTACCTCTAACAATGAGACGATTCATCTAATTTTCATCCAAAGTTTTAGATATTCTTTTCTTTAATTCTCTTGAGTTCAATGATGCCCTTACATCTTACATAGAAAGTATCACGACCATATAGCAAAGTATCAACCAAATGTTCAAATGAGGGAGGTAATGAATACAATAGAATAAAGAACTTGATCCTCATCATTAATTTTCATATTAGTATTTTTTAAATCTAGAATAATTAATTAAATTCATCAAGATGGTGTTTGATAGGCATACCTTCCTCCATCCGAAGAGTGTAGAGTCGCTGCTTCAAATAGAGCCGATTTGTTAGAAACTTGATTATATTGATGCTCTCCAACTTGAGCTATAATGTTGCAATAGATGACTTGTTTGCAATCCTTATAGAACTTCATTTGCAAGAGATAATTGAATCACATTGAGTGCGCACTCTATAAGATCATCCTATCCTCCTCTGACAACGTCATTCGCAAGATATTTCTATCCTTTAGGACTTTTAATAATCTCTATTGAACCAATAAGGCTTGCATCTTCACATATTAAAGATTGAAATCATTCTTTCCATTGAACTTTTTGAACTCGAATTTTATAGCCATCATGAAAAAATCATGAAGAATAAAAAAAGAATCAACAGATAATCAAAATTCAAAACAAATTTGACGAACAAAGCTGAACAAATTTGAACCCCAGGCTTTAATACCAATTATTGCAAGATTATTTGTTAATTATTATAAAATTTGAAATCATAATAAGCAAACACGTAGAAAGTAAAATACAACGATTTACATGGATTGGCCTTTGGCCTGCATCCACAGATAAAGATGGGGAGAGATTTCATTATATCAAAAAGATGGAGTATAAAGAGTATTTGGTAGCTCAAATAACAAAAACGACTCCAAATAACAAAAGACATGATTATAATATATATATATATATCTGTTAAGATTTATATTCAACTAACAAGAGTCTCTCAAATTCAAGGGTGAGAATGCCTTCGAAAGTAATATTATTAATACTAGAAATTATGAGAAACAAGAAAAAAATAGCAATTAGTTCTTTTTTTTTCCCTTAAGGATGGTTTATTTATAGTCTTCTACACTTCTAAGATAGCTAAGATTAATAAGAAAATATAAAAAAATTATAACAGCTAGGGCTGTTTATAATTTCAGTTATTCTTGACATGATTGATACTGATTTTTATTACTGATCTGCTAATTTATTGCTGATTTATTACCGATATGTTGTTATTTTCTTATTTATTTATTTTTGATTTGCTCTCAAATAAGACTCTTTAATAGAATAGGAATCTTGATAACTGGCCAATCCTAAATCTAGGTTAAAATAGAAGTTCTTTAGCTGTCTTATTTGTTTTCAACTACGGTTATTACATTCCTTATCATAACAAGATTGAATCAAGCCTCATTTATGACTGATCAAAGCTGCCATTGTAACAACTCCCCACCCTTTTAAGACATCTTGTCCCCAAGGTGTAATATCAAAAAAGTGAAGGGCGACGTCATCATGGTCCTCCCAAGTCATTTCTTCTCTTGTGCCATTGCTCCAACAAACAACAATCTCTGTTTAGAGACGACCATCGATACGATGGTGGTGATGATCCAACACTTCCATTGAAATATGTGGCCGATCTTCAACTAATTCAAGAGGTAAAGTAAAAGTAGTAGGAGATTTACTATGGAGAGACTTTAGTTTGGAAACACGAAAAATATCATGAATACAGGCTCTAGGGGAAAACTTTAATCTATAAGCTGCAGGTCCAATCTTTTCTATCACTTCAAAGGGATCATAGAAAGTAAAGGACAACTTGGAGTAAGAACTAGTAGAAGCTTGTCTGTATCTCAACGATCGAAGAAGAACATGATCACCAATAGGGAACTCCCTCTCCTTATACCGTCGATTATGATACTGCTCCATGTGGTTTTGGATAGCAGTTAAGTATTGCTTTAAAGTCTTCAAGTGCTCATCACTTTTAGTTAACTTGGCATCCACCATCTCATCTCCTGTAGCCCCTCTGATGTAGGAAAGTATGGTAGGCGGTGGCCGGCCATATAATGCTTCAAATGGTATCATATTGATGGAGTGGTAAGAGGTATTGTAGGACCACTCTACCCAAGGTAGGAACTTCACTCTTGATTTTGGCTCATCACCAGCATAACATCTAAGACATGTCTCCAAGCTTCTATTCAAGACTTCTGACTAGCCATTAGTTTGTGGGTGGTATGCCATAGATTTTTTTTTGCCATCAACATCGGCATCACATTGCTCGTCGTCGAGCATCAAGTACAGTTGAGTTTTGCATTTATGCCCCGATCTATAATTTTCATCATAGTGGAAGCAGAGCCCTTTCTTCCTTCTTTCTTCAACTTAAGTAGTAAAGATTTGCACGGCTTTAGAGAGAGTAGAGAGAAAAAACTCGCTGCGATCGCATATTGGTTGGAGCTTTATTGGCTTCACTAGTGGTCGACCCATCGTTGAAGGGTCCTGGAGGTGGTCGGCCAGCAAGTGTGCTTGCTGGTTGGTTGTTGTGGTTGCTTGCTGGTTGAAGTCGAAGTGGTAGATGAGCTCTATAGATGGGACAATCAAAGCCAACTTCTTCTCCACCACTTCTCTATAAGCCTCCAAAATCAATGTAGGCTCACGGGCTAACACCTTCATCTATTAAGACTCCTTCAAACCACTAATAAAGGAGTCAATCAAAGCATCTTCGGAGAGGTTCGGCAACATATCAGAGATTCATTCAAATTCAACTTGATACTTAGCAACGGACCCTCTCTATCGGAGTTGGTGAAGTGCCACCATGTAATTTGTCATATGATCTGACTCAAATTGCATCACAATTGCTTGCTTAAAGTCCTCCCACACTGACTATCCCATTCACATAAAGTACCACTTATACCATTATGCAGCCTCCTCCAAATAAAGCGATACGATTGCCACCTTGTAATGTTCTGGTCTATTTGTGCATCTGAAATAATTTCAATAGCAAAAAATCGAACTTATAAATTTGTCTTATCATCGAACTTTGAAAAATCGATCTTCGAAGATTGAGGTTGCACCACTTGTTAAGGAAAGCGATGCTCGCGTGGGATCTAGTGTTGGCCAAAGGAAGTTCGCTCGAATCCCACATCGTTTCCTATAGCCCCTTGCTGTTCATGGCCACGATCATAAGAATTGCGGCCATCATTATCTTGTCGAGATAGAACTTCATGGTGGGCTGCTGGTATATCTCTATAAGCCATGAAAATACGAAACCAGCCCCTTGCTGCCCCAAAATAGCAGTAGAATGACTGGGCTCGGTGATAAAGGTGCTCGGCCAATAGTCCTTCAAGTATTTATCATTATACTTCTCACCAATATACGGATCTTGCGAGGGCAGTGCGTAGGTGAAAATGGGTTGATTATGCAAATCTTTGAGCTACTGGTTTATCAAAAAAAAAAAATTTAAGATCAGAAACAAGAGGTTTCTTACCGCATTCCAATATCATTCCTTAGCTATAAGGTGCATCGGTTGTGTGGGGTTGCATCGAAGCACCTCCCCTACCCGTAAAGAGGTCGGTGACTTGTGGGGACACCACATCTTCTTCTTCGATAAAAAATGAAGATAGACGAAAAGCATCTATCCGTGCAACCTTACTTGTGCCCAGACCATCTTGCATGTTGGTGAAGGATCCGATTGAAGTATGTTGCATTGAAGCCAAAAGTGTTGTTTGTATGACAGTATCAGGCACCAGAGAGTAGTGTTTGAAGAATCTTTAATTACTTTAACTTTCTCCAGCCGCCACGCCAAGGCATTAATAGAGGATAAGATCTTTTGGAGAGCTTGTTCGGTCGATGGTGCTTGAGTACTTTCAACTTTAACATTGTTCTTCTTTATCATAGATTCTGATGTCAGAGAAGTCTCTATGAAAATTGAAGAAGAAATCAGCAAGAAGAGTGGATCGTTGTAGGGCTCTAATACCAAATTGTTAAGATATTATTCCCTTAACAAGAGTTTGAAATTCGAAGATGAAGAGGCCTCTGAAAGTAATATTATTAATACTGAAAATTAAGAGGAATAAGTGAAAAATAGCAATCAGTTTCTTTCTTCCTCCTCCCCCTGGGTGGCCGGTCAGGCTTATTTATAGCCTTCTATACTTCTAAGATAGCTAGGATTAATAAGGAAATAAAGAAAAATCCTAACAGTGAGGGTTAGTTTGTAATTTCAGCAATTCTCGGTATGACTGCTACTGATTTATTACTAATCTATTGATTTATTATTGATTTATTATTGATATGTTGTGATTTTCTTCTTTATTTATTTTTGTTTTACTCTCAAATAAGGCTCCTTGACAGAATAAGAAACTTGATAACTGGTCAATCCCAAATCTAGGCTAAAATAGAAATCCTTTGGTGTCCTATTTATTTCCAACTATGGTTATTACATTCTTTATCACAATAGGAGTGAATCAAGCCTAATTTATAATCGATCAAATATGCCATTGTAATAATACCAAACTCTTAAACAATAAGAAAAGATCAAAATATCCAAACTGACTAATTAAAACCTAAAATTAGATTCATACCGTGGGTCACACCAAAATTCAAGCCACACTCAACAATAACAATATTTGCTTTCTTGTTTTTCTTATTATTGCTTTTTCACTCCTCTCAAATGTTTTGCTTTACTTTTCAGTCATTTGTGTGGTCCTATTGTTAGCTTGTTGGTTTGTAGCTGATGTATAATGGCATCTCAATCTTTGAAGGTAGACTATGATGTCTTGTGACATTCTTTTTGCCTTGCAGGTTGCAAATGAACTAATGCATTCATAAGCAACCAGAGTAAGTTATTTGATTTTTTAGCCTAGGATTTTGCATGAATAGCCTCTGATTTGCAAAACTAGAAGCTTAGACTCTTGATTTGCTTTTTTGTGGCTAGGGACAAGCTTGTGCGTCCATTTTTGAGCTTTGCTAAAGCTACTTAGTTTTAAATGTATGTAAACAAATAGAAGTAAGATGCTTTGCTAGATTTCAACATAAATATACTAATAAAATTTATGTATCAAACCATGCTAAAGCATATTCCACTAATACTTTGCAACAAAGATCACCAAATCAGCTTGAATTGGGCAGTTCGACAATGTGAGTTGGTTTGGCCTATAACCTCCCCTACATAGGTTCTCTCGATCGTGTCCTAGCTCGCATGAAGTACTCTCTCATTCGACCCAAGCAAGCCATTCAGAGATTCTAACTGTCGCTAGCAACATGGTAAGCCCCCTTCTCTCTCTCTCTCTTCTTCTCCCTCTCCTCCTTTTTTGGCAGTGATTGTCGCCTTCAACTCCTTTCAACTCCTCTCCCTCCATCTCTCTCTCTCTTTCTTCTCCTCCCTCTCCCCTTCCATGCGGGCCCCTCTATCTCCCCTCTTCTCCCTCTCCTTCCTCTCCCCTCTCTCTCTTGCCCCTCCTTTTTTTGGTTCGGTATGCACTGGTCATCAGTCGATATGACCATCAATAACCGCTTGTTATGACCATCAGGATCCTCTTGGTGATCCTTGCTCTGCAATAGAGGTAGAAAAGGCCTATGGGTTTGTAACCCAAAGAAGATAGGCCATAATAAAGTAGGCATAAATTATGATTATGGTCCATAGAAAATCTAATTGTAAAATGTCATAAGACAAGATAACAAGCTATCATTTAAGAAATGAACCTAACTTCTATATGGTCAATGAATGTATCACTTGTTAAAACCATGGACTTGAAGATGAGATCACAAGGGCACTGAAAACCCAATAGATGGGACTATACAAAAGGTTATTTATACTAAAGAGGCCAAGAACCAATTGCATGGTGGCAAACAATTAGAAATGATATCTTAGATTGTCAATTGGTTTGTACAATAATTAGAAATGTCAACTTAATCAAGTTAACCTTAAGAACATTCAATCTACTTTTAGAAGGATGAAGTGTAGATCCATACAAGAGGGGAGAGGTCCTATTATCCTAAAAATACTACAATAGGAGAAATTAAAAGGACTAGTATTACCTAAAAAAGTAAGAAAATTGACCTAAGTGGTTAATATATGTGTGCTTGAGGAGACATTTTTAATGAATGGTGTTATGCCCTTGATTCGAGATCACGACTTAGGGGTCACCACAACCGCTGCATACTTATAGAAACTCACTTTACAAACATGCAAGGTATTTCATCATGATATTATAAAACAAATGGTAGAATAAATAATCAATAAACTAAATTCTAAATTTAGCTAACAAAAATCAAAACTTTAGGCATTCAAAAGATCTTACACCAAACTTCAATAAAATTTTTAATATAAAAATAAAGGATATCAAGGTTCTACTTCTAATCCCTCTTCCAAATATATTCTTATGCTATTTTAATTCCCATAATGTATAATAATATTAAGATATAGTATAATGAGCTAGACAGCTCAGTAAGTAATAAGCACCGTAAGAAGATTAATCAAGCAATAATATTATACTAAAAATAAGCATAAAGAGTATATTAATTCAAAATTAAATCTAAATATGTCATGGTATCAAAATAATTTTTTACAATTTAAATTTTGGACCTAAATCAATATTTCTTCTATTGAAAGGAATAGCTCAAAAAAAATTCAATTCATTAATGAAATTTCATCTTTTTAAGTAGATGAAAAATAAATACATAAGGAAAGAAGTACATACTTAAAAAGGAATAACTCAAAAAGAATTCAATTCATTAATAAAATCTCATCTTTTTAAGTAGATAAAAAATAACTACATAAAGAAAAAAGTACATACTTGAAAAGTAAATATATACCATATTTAGAGATATACTAAGCTTAGAGACATGCTAAATATATCCTTCCTATATAAAAACTTATTAATTAAGATAATTCTAATACTCCTCAAGTTGGAGCATATATATCAAACATGCTCAACTTGTTATACATAGAGTTGAAAATACCAAAAGATAAAAACTTATCAAAATATTAGCTAACTACTCGGATGATAAAGTAAATAATGTTATAATGATCTTGTTCATCCTAGCATCTCATTGAGGATGTCTCAGATTTGTTTAACCGTCTTCAAGAACATAACACCAGCACTAATCTTTTTCTCCTGCTATTCAACAATCATGACATAATACAATAGTCACTAGCCAGTTAGTCATCATAGGAAGGATCTTTAGAATTTGAAGGATCTTCAGTTAGATGTTGTACCTTTCATTGGGCACCAACAAATAGTTTGAATGATTAGATCCACAAAAGATAGTTAATGTCATTGAGCTTTACTATAGTCGTCGTTAGATTCCTTGTCGTAGGTCAGAATCGGAAGTTAGAAATGTTGAGAGTTGTTTGTTGTTATGATTTAAAGATGCCATAGCAGCCAGAGAAGAGGATAGAAACAATCAGATAGTCAGACAGTAAAAGAGAAAAGGAAGGATATGTTTACATAGTAGTCAAAAAAATTATGAACAGTATACCGCTTCCATGATTAGTAGATAGTCAGAAAGATAGTCAAATAACCTTCACACGGCATAAAAGAAGAGAAGATGGAAAGACGATTAAGAAATAAAAAGAAAATCAAGAAATAGAGGGTAAGATCAAAAAGAGAGGCGGTGGGTGGTGAGGGAGGAGGCAGCGGTGGTGGTTTGAGGTGGTGGAGATGGGTAACGGCTAGGATTATGGAATCTGATATTTTGATACCATGTTAAAAGGAAAAACTCAAAAAAAATTTAATTCATTAATGAGATTCTATTTCTATGAGAAATAAGTGCATAAGAAAAAAAGTACATGCTTGAAAAGTAAGTACATATCATATTTAAAGATATACTAAGTTTAGAGACATACTAAATATATCTTTCCTATATAAGGATTTATTAAATAAGCATATTAACATCTTCAAAACATTAAATTCATCTTGATAACCACGAATTATGACCATATTTATATTCTATAGTTGGGCCCTAATATGAGCTCAGTAATAATCAAAGTGCCATTGCATAACTCCCAGTAACAAGATATCAAAGTGCTAATCGTCATTGGCAGAGTATCAAAATGCTAATGTACAACCTTCAGTGGTAGGATATTGAAGGCCCAACATATAACCTCCATTAATAGGAGTCCAAATACTGACGTACAGCACTCATTAATAGGCTATCGAAGTACAAATGCATAACCTCCACCGTAGGATGTTGATATTCTAGTGCATAATCCTAACTGATAGAATATTAATGTATTTGCACACAACTCTTACCGGCAAGATATCAATATATGGTTCGGGTTATGAGTCCAAATTCATCTCAAATCAAAGCTCTTTTTTATTCAAAAATATATTTCATATTTCAAATATGTAAAACCATCTATCATCGAAATCAATCAATCATAATCCATAATAAAATCAATATCATAGAGCATGCATCAAATAATATTTTATAATAAGATATATTCAATAAATAAATATCATGTCATAAATAATATGACTCAAAATTTAGTGACATGAATACTATATAATTTGCCTATAAATATTAAAAAAGGTACATTACTTTGTGAGTAAAACCAAACTACAGATCCAATTAATCTTGAAATTTTTTTTTAGAGCTTGATATCTAAAACAAATTTTTTATCAAATTTTTGTCATGATTAATTTAAGAATAAAAATTTTAAATCCCAACACCATCACAGGACTGGCCAAATGGTAGTGCCTCTCAAGCAGTTCGATTTAGGGTATCCAATTTATCAACTACAAATCAAAAGCCATACTAAAATACTGGGATATAACTGATGATGAAATCTACTGGTCTAGTCTAATCAAGGTGGGGACCAATATGGCCCGACGATCATGGGTTAAGTCTCTTTTTTACTAGGATTAATTAAAATCATAGAGAAGGGCTTGTTTTTAAGATCCAGAAAATCTAGTAGAGAAAAACTATGTAGAGAGAAAATAATTAGAGAGAGAAAGTAAAAAGAGAAATTAGAGGGAGAAAGAGAAAAAAAAAAGAAAATAGAAAAAAAATGAGGGGAGTGAAAATGAACTTGCTCTTTTTGTTTGTTTTTTCTTCCTCTTCTTTCTTTTTTTTTTTTTTTTTTTTTTCTTTTTCTTTATTTTTTTTCTTTTCCTTTTTTCTTCCCTTTTCTTGGTGGAATAGGGGATTCATGCATCCGCTTTTTCTAAAGCAGAGGAGGCTTATGATTAGTGGAGCTAGCCATGGCTACAAAGCTAGAGATCCATAGTTGCTGGTATGCGGCTATGGTCAGCGATGAAAAATCAAAGAAAAAGGTTAAAAAACAAGAGCAAATTAAAGGTTTGAATTTTTCAAAAAATATCAACGATAGCTGGCTGGAATCTGAACTCCATGGGCTAAGAAGGATGGAGAGGAAGATTATCTAAAGGGTCGAGAGATTGTTGGTTATTTCCGATGATGTTTGGCTGCGATTCCAATGGCCATGGTGAAAGATGTCTGGAAGAAGGAAAGGACTTCTCCGGCGATGGTTTGACGACCGACGGTGGTGAAACTCAAAGACAGATGCAGGGCTATAAAATAGACTAATAGGAGGTCCAAAGAATCTATCTCAGTGTCGGACTCCTCCAGCGAGATTGGGAATATGGGAGTCTTATTCCATCGTTATTTTTTCCTTCTGGGCCGTTTTCAAATGTTTGGGTTGGCAAAGTGGACCGGCCCAGTTTTTTTCTGGGTTGGGTTATCACACATGGAGAACCTATATATAGAACATAAACTTCATGTGCAGACTAATCATAATATTGAACTAACATGCGTAAAGTATTCCTTTACTAAACAAATCTATAATTAGGATTAAATAAGATTAAAGAGAAGAAATTACAAAAAGGCAACGCGATAAGCATGCATCTGCTAATATCATGTTCATCACTGGAGGACACTATTCTAATTGCCAGTTATACCAATAAAGGGAATGACATTCTTCTCCAATAGACTAGACTATGTATAACAAGGTTTGCTATGCCAATACCATGTGCCATATGGGTTCCTTACTGATGCGGTATGGTGCAATTCCCATGCTAACACAGGGTCGAGAGACTTTTGCCCACACCAAACCATGGTACTATCCTAAACTACGAGTCAGTACTCGGTACAACACAAACCAACTAATTCTGCTCGGTATAGGTTGTTTCGGCCCCTATGTCACACCAAACCTCGGTATTGTACACATATCTTACTGATGTAGTACACCATGTTTGGTATCGGTCTGTAGCCGAATTTTGATTGTGTAATATGTTGTATAATTTGAATGATGCTTGATGCTATTACTCTATGTATTGCTTTCTGCATTTTCTAATTTTATTGTACATGTCATATGTGAGATTGGATGACTATTTTCTACTTTTCTAGTTGTGGATTCTGTTCTCTAAATTATGTCGTTTTTCCTCTACATGTGGTGTTTTTATTATGATTTAATGAATATTGAAACTAAATGCGATCACTAATTTGTGGTCGTATGTGTTGTCTTTTGATACATCATAAATTCATTTTCACAGGAAAATGATCCAACTTTAAAGGGAAGAGTCAAACAAAGTGATGCTCAAGAAATGCAGGGCTTCTATCAGCATTACTACAAAAGGTATATCCAAGCACTTCAAAATGGGGCCGACAACGCTGAGTAACTTTTTCTCGAAGATGTTTATTGGGCTAATCTGAGGAGTTGGATTATTACTCGAAGATGCCACTGCTTTGACATATGGCCTCTTTTATTCAGTGCTCAACTTATCAAAGAGTACCAAACTGCCGCTGTCTTATTTGAGGTTTTAAAAGCTGGCAATCCGACACAATCTCTTGATGTTGATCAGGAAGTAAATGCAACTTATTCTAATTGTTTGTTCTTGGCTATTCCTCTTAGTTAATCTTCCTTACTAGAACTGGTTTCATGTTATTATTTTTTAAAAATCAGTTTTTCTATACATGTTCTGTAATTATTGGTTTTCTACACAGATCCTGGAGACTTGCAATAAAGTTGAGGGAAGGACTGAGATTTATGTCCCTTACAATATTCTCCCTCTTGATCCTGATGGTGCAAACCAGTCAATGATGCGTGCAGGCCAGGCCATCATGCAGTATCCTGAGGTTTCCATCCTTAACCCTTTTTGCTTGTGAGATATGTGTCTCCTGGCTAAACCATTCTAAAGAGGCTGATTGCATTCTGCAGATTTAAGCTGCCTTTCATGCTCTACGCAATACCCAGGGCCTCACATGGCCTAAGGACCACAAGAAAAAGCCTGATGAAGACCTACTTGATTGGCTTCAGGCTATGTTTGGTTTTCAGGTGAAAATTTTAGCAAAGAGAATTTTTCCAGATATGATGCTGTTCTTTCTGAAGTAGCTTTATGGAATTTGTTTGTAAATTAAACTTGTTGAATTTCTCGCTTCTCCCTTTACATAATGTTATCAAATTTGTGTTGCATTCACTAATTTGTGCAGAAGGATAATGTTTCAAATCAAAGGGAACACTTGATTTTGTTACTTGCACATGTCCACGTCCATCAATTTCCAAGGCCTGGCCAACAACCAAAGGTAGGTCTGCTTCTGCTATGCCTATTACTGTGAATTGAATGCTGGAGCTCTACCATTTTGCTTTTGCTGGTTCATATAAATAATTGCGATGTTTCTTTTTCAGTTGGATGAACGTGCACTAGATGAAGTGATGAAGAAACTATTTAAAAACTATAAGAAATGGTGCAAATACTTGAATCGCAAGAGCAGTCTGTGGTAAGTGTTGCTGTACTTGTGTTTACCTGACATATTTACGTGGCTCTTTATCTAATATTAAGGATACATCATCATCATTTCATTCTTATTTTTCTGCCAAAATTTTAGCTCTAATCTCTTTCATGTTGAAATTTCAGTTGCTATGATTTGAATTTCTCCTTTTGACTGACATTTGTAAATCTATTTAAATTTTAGTCTGCCAACCATCCAACAGGAAGTGCAACAGTGCAAGCTACTTTATATGGGTCTCTACCTTCTTATATGGGGTGAAGCAGCCAACTTGATATTCATGCCAGAATGCCTTTGCTACATCTATCATCATGTATGTTGTCCAGCTATGACTCCATGCTCTTTCTGCATTTCCGAAGGAAAACACTTTCCATATATGGGTGAAGAGTATATGTTTTGTGGTAACAAAAGAATTTTTGAAATACAGTTCATAACCATGTTTGCAATTCTATGCTTTCAAACTTGGATAGTTTTCTGTTGCTTTCTACAGTTTAACTCCTCGCATTTCATTTGCTACCTGTACATCTTTCTTGTTTTCTTTAAGCACAATTACATTGTCTCAGTTTTGGAATCCCGCATAACCTGTAACACAAGTTGGATAATTGAAGTACTTCTTAGAAACCTAACATATTGCCATAAATTATTGTGAAGAGTCTCCAATCTGTAGATCACATGAGAAGCTGAAATGGCGACAGAAGTGGAATGATTAGATTTGATTTGCCTTATCAATGTAGATCCTTGCTCTGTGATGCCATAGAACTGAGATTTGTAAATGCTCTGTTTTGATTACATATCATGTTTGGAGATGGTGTTGCTTGTTTGGTGACTGGCAGCCTTGCTCAAAAAATCAAGACATAAGGGCTTATGTTTTCTTAATGCAACATATCTTAAGGGTCTTTGTTTTTTTTCATGCCCTGAACTTTCTGGCAAGCTTTGATCTTCCTATTCTCATTATGGATAGGTTAACGTTGATAAAACCAAACTAAGCGACACTTGAAAAGAATGCTAGGCTTGTGCTTGCTGTTGAGAAATTAGAATATAACCTAGAGGACATGCCCACTTTGCCTTTCATGGCACTGGCACTTGGGGGTGGGAAGACTAATAAATGAGAGGCAGATTAGCTTACAAGAGTACACCTTTACTAGTACATAAGCTGTGTGGATGACTCTGCAGGATAAAGATGAAGACATTGACTGATATTTCGTGGTAGGTGGACCTTGCCAAAGTCTTGCTAAGGACTTTCAAGATTTTCTCTGTAAAGAGTGCTAATAGGAAGCTCAGTCATCAAGCATGTGCTAGGCTTCATGAAATATTGCAAAATGCTCACATCTAGATCAATTTCTATCCTCTATATTCCAATAAAATAGTATGATTATTTTATTTTAAATTTCCTGAAAGGCAAATAAATGTTGGATCGTTGCTGAGTTGTCTTGGCAGCTGGTGTGCAAAGAACATACAAGGAAGGTTCCAGCTATCGCAGTTCATTTGGAGCATGCAGGCCTCAAGAGACAGTCCAGTGGTATAGGTGGTGAGGAGGGGTTAGAGGCTCAGATGGGCACAAAAACCTATAGCCAGAAAGAACTTGAACTACATTTATGGTGATCTTAGCAGTTAACATCAAATTAAGATGTTTGGACTCCCTTTTTGGGCTGCGGCTAGTGTGGCAATCAAAGTCATGAGAAATGCTTGTATTATATTTGAAATAGTCTACAAGCACCACCAGGGATCGATGTTATCAGGTTATTCCTGATGATTTTGGATAGTTGCAGGTTTTTTTTTTCTTTCTCAGTACTCGGCAAAAGATAGATGTGCAAATGTGTCATAGCTTTGTTGATGGGAATGTGAACCCAAGGTACCTAATCCGATATTCAAAAATAGCCCCAGTTCATGTGAGTGCAGTTTAGCACGGCTTTAGCAAGTAGTCAACCAAAGTTGTGCTTACCACTGAGGTTCTTTTGAGTAACTTCACCATGATTACATTCTGCTTTTGCTGTTATGTGGTGGTATTATTTCCCCTTAATGTTTATTTCTCCATTTTTAGATGGCATTTGAACTATATGGTATGCTAGCTGGAAATGTGAGCCCAATGACCGGTGAGAACATAAAGCCAGCATATGGAGCTGATGAAGGAGCCTTTCTAAGAGGAGTTGTCACTCCAATTTGCCTGGCTATAGAAAAGGTATTATTGCGGCCGTTTCCTGTCAATTTGGTTAATCTTTGATACTGAAGCAAGATGTTACCGTTGCATGCAGGAAGCTGAAACGAGCAAAGAAGAAAAATCAAAGCATTCACACCGGAGAAAATACGATTATTTGAATAAATGTTTTTGGTGGCATCAGAACAAAACTTTGTTAATTGCTAAATGTTCTTAGTTCTGTCTATTAATATCTTTTCTAAGTTCCCTTTCACAAATTTGTAGGTCAGTCGACTGTTTCCGCCTAGGCTGGCCTATGAGAACTGAATTCTTTAGCCAACCACAAAAGCTGCGAAATAACGAGAAAAATGGAGTAGGCTCCTAACTTATTTTCTGCAGCTTCTGTATAAGCCATACGTATATACATCTTATCTTTTTTGTATTTTATTTGCTTTCTTTTCTGCTGCTATACGGTTTTTTATCTTTGCCATATGTAAATAATGTCATACCCTCGTAGGTCATTGTCTTCTTTTTCTTGGGCTTGTGGTGGAGGATGGAGTTCGAGTGGGAGTCGGCGGCCCGTCGCGTGGTGGCCTGCTTGGGGGGATCGTCAGGGGTCAGGCGGGAGGAGTGGTGGCTCGCGGAGCGGGACGGGTTGATGGAGGAGTGGCGCCGCCGTTTAGATACCGACCAGTCCACGGGCTCGTCATAGTGGTGGAAATACTTGCCAAATATCTCCGGCATGTGTTGCCCACGAAACGACCGTGAAGTCCCTTAACACATCGATGGAGGACCGAAAAAGATAGGGGAGGTTGGATTTGGGGAATAAATCCTGGAAGGAGTTCTGATAAATTACAGAAATGAAAAAAGTTTGTTTTTTAACGTACTTTTTCTTTCTTTTTGCTTTTTCGTGAAGATTGTTTTCTGGATTTGGACATGTAATGACGCCAAACTTGGCTTTTTTTAAGTTTGTGAATGGGACTAGAAATGATGAGTACTCTGGTGTTTGCAAGAAAATTGATTAAATTATAAAATCGATCTGAATCGTTAATTCCGATTCAATTTAAATTGTTTTGAAGATTTTGATTCGATTTCGATTTAAAAGTTTGAGGAACTAAAAAATTTGATTCGGTACAAAGCACCAACTTTTGTTTTATGGATCTCATCATTGGAAGTAAGAAACAAATATTCTTTCCTATCAAAAAAAAGGTATAGTACATTTCTCTCTCTTTATACATGCATAAGTGTGCATGTACATATATATGTATACGCGTGTGTGTGTTTGTAAACTAACAATTATTATTAAATGGTGCTATAGTTTAACACATGAATGGATCTGCGATGCATTTTATTCCTGTTTGGATCGAGGCACACTTTCGAACCATTTTTTCCAAAATTGGGCCACTACGAGAACTCACTTAAAGCCAACTCAATGCTTGAAATAAGCCCCCTAGAAACAAACCGAGTTTTGGATGCATGGTATTGGCAATCAAACAAGCATTCAGCTAGGATGAGCTATCCAAAATGACACAAGTTACACTATCTCATATAACTTATTGCGTTATTTATATCAGCAGGTTGCCAAATAAGCCACATCAGGTCACTTATCGCATGGGTCCCTCTTTTTCTAGCTCAAGTTCCATGAAACAGCAATCTTTGATGTGATGGGTCAATTTGATGCCTCTGTGTTAGTCTTTTGGATCGACGACCACATAAGCAACAGCTCAAGGAGCAATGAGAGAGCTCCATGGAAGATAATTGATTTTCTTGAGAGAAGTTTCAGTTACTAATCTATTTATATTTCTAAAGAACAGAAGATGCCAGTTATAATATAATCATATTTGACAAGTATGCAACCCTCTATATCACAGTCATCAGTTTGGGGACAACATTATGATTTCATCCCAATAAAAGATGATATTAACCATTAGATCAAGCCTTGGTTGACATGAAATTAATCCTCAGGTGGTGCGGACTACTTTTTGATGTGGGCCAACAAAAGCATTTGGAAAGATGTGACTGCCTAATAACAAATAAGTGGACTTCATCAGCAAGGACCTTGTTTAATGAGAATCTCAAAAACAGAGGACTTATTTGTCAAGAATATGGTTGAGTGCCAGAATTTGTTTTGTGGCACCATTCCAACATACCAACCCCCTCCCACAGGAAACTATTTTTCAAACGAGTGATATCTTATAGTAGTTGGTTTCGGATTGTACCAAGTGGACAGCAAAGACAGGTGAACTAGCTGAATTTTATATCACATAGGATTTCTTGAAACTATGGAGTAGCAAACTAAAAATAAGCAACATGGAGAAAACATCAACACTCAGCCCAATACAATTGATCCCATGGCAAATGAACCTCAGAATTAATCAATAATTAACTCCATTAAGATTTTAGATGCATATGTAAAGATGTATTGCCCAGGCTTCAGTGCAGTAAACTATCCAGATAAAAGGAAGGAACCCTTAGATGCTGCACAACACAGATTCAATGGCTAGGCAAATCCTGTTGCTCTGGACTGCTTTCATCATTGGTTCCAGCAAAACTGCGCCTTTCATCGGCATTTGCAGTTATAACTGGCATCCAGACATCTGCCGTGCTGCTCAAGAGAGACCTTACCTGTGGGTCAGCAGCCATGGCTGAGGATATCATTTTGTCAACATCATCCAGCTTAGTGGAGAGCTTGTCTAACTCTGCAGCTATTTCCATCTAGAAGAATTGAACAAGAAGCAGAAACCACATGAGGGAATATAAAAGCTAGAAAGCTAAATGTCAATACAACTACTACCATAAAATCTCTGGCACCTCATCAAGATGCTTGGATGGTTTTTGTGGCACCTTGGTGACTTCTAGACCCAGTGCTTCTATCTTGGCACGCAGTTCTGCTTCTTCTTGGTTGCTCAATGATTCCACCTGCAAAAGTTATGATCTAGCTTTACAAGTGTGAATAGGAACTGAATTTTATTGACCATCAATCAGTGGTTCCAACTATCATGGATAATGTTATTGCAATCCTAAAAATCTGACATAAATTAATTCCTTGAAGAATAGGTGTCTGGCTTAAGAAGACACATGTAACGGTGGGATTTAGCAGGACACTGGAGAGGATACCCACAAGAGAACAGACAAGTCTAAAGGTCACAAACCATAACGTGCCAAAAAAAAGAAAGAAAGAAAGAAAGAAAAATCCATTTTTGAAATATGAGAATTCATGAAAAATCATCTACCTTCTACTACATAGCTTCATATAAAGACAGATTATTTCAGCAATATCTTGATTGTACATTTGACAATCACTGTACAGGTTCAAAGGAAAAATAGGCATTCTGTCCTCAGACAGGAGCACTAGAATCTCTTTAAGATACAGTTTCAACTTAAACTGGTTTGTCAGTGGGACAACAAGCCAACAAACTGATTGCTGAATCCATGCCATGTAGCCTCGCAAAGGAAGAAAAAGCAATAATGGCAACACACCTCACACAAGAGGGCAAATGTCAGCCTTGCATTTGATTTTCCTCATAAATACCAACTACTTTGACTTGGAGTTGATCTACGAATTGTCCAAGATTCAAAATCCTAATTAAGCATCCAATGGATCACTAACATTTGTCTCGTTTTTAGTAGCCAGAGGCTCTCATCAAGGGTCGCAGACCTGCTTCCTGCTTCAGAATTCCCTCTTTATCTGCTTTTCATGTGGTTCCTATTCTAAACCTTTTTGAAAGATTTGCTTCCCTCCACTGCACTCAAATCCACTCCTCCTTCAGGTAACTAAAGTCTTTTGAACATGATGAAGTGCACCATTCACCATTGGGCTAAAAATATTATCAAGCTAAACATCTGGCTTACAGGGTAAAGATTAAAATGGACACAGTAAAAAAAAGAAAAGAAAAGAAAAGAATGAAGGAATGCAAAGAACCATTAGATATTAAATCTCCAGGTATAACACCATAGAAACAGGGGAAAAAAATCAAATTCAGAATAAGAACCATATAGAAAAGAAATGGAAATTTGGGGTTCCCTCTATTTTTCCCAAAGAAGAGATTAAAAAAAAAAATTGTAGGCTATCATCATTAACATACAGCACTCAAGTTTTGAAGTTCATATTACAGTCTTGACATCCAGACCATATCATACTAGTGCTCAGCATGTGCCATGCATGACAACTACAAGAGGACTAAGTATATGATGTATGGTAAACAAACATCTAGCCACGTTAGGAAATTTGTGTCAGACAACTCAATATGCAAGATAAATCTTGGACTGAACTATTAGGCATTAGCTCTAACATGTTGTGTTGTTTATGTATCTACAAACATCCAAGCAACTATTATGATGCCAGTAACCTGAGATGGTCTAATAATCTCTACTGGCAACATTTATAGGATGACCTTAGAAGCATTTAGATATAGTTCACCACCTTCAGTATGCGTCATTTAATGATATGTAAGGCTTCCCCCCCTTCATCAATATATTCTTCTTGAGCTCTAGAAGTTGTGCAAATTAAGGACAGGAGAGTCAATTAGGATGATATGGGAATATACAATGAAGATTTAAGGTAGCTTCAATAAGGAGTACTGTAATCTTTGTTGAAGGATGTGTCAAGAGGAGCAGAAGACAAATGGTAACACGTATGGAAATTGCAAAAAAGGATGTAGAGTTGCTTGCAATAACATCAGGGGTAGCCTTGAGTAGGAATGCTTTGCAAATGAGAATTCATAGGGCCAAACCCAAATAGTTGGGACATGGCTCAATATGGTTATGTCTACTAATATACTCCTGTTAATTACAGACTACCAGTATGTTCCTAGCAGTCCTCATAATGATCAAATGATAGAGGGTGGCATCCTTCATACAGATTAGAGGCCAAAAGGAATTGATGGTGTTGATGGTGAGTTGGTAATGAAAATTTTCCTCACAATTTTACTCTAATGCGATAGCAACTGGATAATGCGGAACAGATTGTGACCTACCTATATTATTTTACCCAATGACTGTATTCATGGAGTAGCTTAATATGTGGAATAGTCACCTTTCATCTTCTATGAAATGAGGCATTGGCAATGCTCCACCCATTCTTTATTGATTTATTGGAAAATGTAGAAATAAGGAAAAGCTTGTCAAAGAGAAAATATAAATATTTGGTGCCTCCATGAACATCTTATCATGGACAAGTATTTTATGTTACTAGTTACTGCTGCCTCAATCATAGGGATCATTGATTGGTAGCTTCTTCTGATAAACTATTCTCTGATGCTTTATTTCTTTTTAATACCTATGCTCCATAGCATCATTTTGTACTACACCTATATCTGACATTAGGTATTACTTTTTTCCTATTTCTTGCACTTCTGGTATATTTTACCATTTCTGGAGAACCAAAAAAGAGGGTAATAAGTGTATATCAGGTGCATCCTATCTACATTGAGTGCCTCCTTGCTTTAATATTTTAAGTGCGGTATATCATCTTAGTGTTTGGCGCATTATGCTTGTCTGGATGTTGTTACTTGTACTATAAACCTTCATTTGCACTTCTTAAAAATGAATTGGATGATAGAATATCCCATATCTTGATGTATAGTATTCGCAGTTGGTGTATTATTTGAGGCAAGGGGATGGTAATTAATGCATTGTAAAATGGCCCAATTCAGAGTGTGCAACCAGAATCAGAACTAAGCATATAGAACACGAGGTCACTGGAGTGTCATACAAGCATGAGGCTTTAGATAATATCATGACTATAGATTAATAAGGATATAATTGAGGATATCATATAGGATTTAGGGGTGAAAGCAGATGGGATTTTATTCGTCTGGATCCATTTTCGTATCCAAATCTATCTAGATATATATAGAAATTTGAGCATGCGACTAATATCCATATCTGTATCCATATCCATAAAAAAAAAATGGATATCAATATGGGTATGGATAGACAACTATTCGATCCATATCCGAATATCTGATTCTACTTGTAACCCTATTTAATTTTATATAATATTCATTAATTTTTAAAAAAATATATAACCATATTAACATGTTATTAACTTAGTTTTTCATCCACTTTGTAATATCTTTGATTCAGTGGTCATAAAGTTTAATTATCCGACTTATATCCATATTTGTATCCATACTTCCAGTATCCAATTTGTATTCGTATCCATTTAAAACAAACATAGAACATCCGATTAATATCTATATCCGTATTTGAATTTGTCAAACAAAACAAATATGGATATGGATATACTAATATCCGATTCATATCTGATCCGATTTCAGCCCTTAATAAGATTCATGAATGCATGGAACAAGATTGTTGTGCAACAAAAAAGTTTTTTGCAACTTAAATATATTTTGAAGGAGCTCAAAAGGTCATGAGGCATTTGCAGATGTGTTTGTGCATGTTAAATTCAGGAATGACAAAGTTAAAAATGATCCACTACAAGTAATTCAAAAATGGCCTGATCATGTGAAATACAAGAGAAGATTTTTTAAAAGATGGTTCTTATTCAATGTCTAGACCATTGTACAAAATGTCTTCTTTTTTTCTTTTCGTCGATCATCAGCCACAGGAGGTGTCTGCAGACCTTCTAGTAATTCATTCAGTTCAAACTACATATCTACAAATCAAATGAAAGTACTCCCTTTCAACCTTGTAGGGAAAAAGAAAATGAGAAACTGCATCAGCAAGCGCAACTTTGAGTAATGTCCAACACCAAATTTCCTAGACCATAAGCAAACCAGACCTCCAAATCATACATTTACCGAGTCATAGACAACATTACTCTTGCAAAACCTCTTTAAACTGAAGATTCTCTTGGCCTAACTCTGATTATACATTCAAAAAGATGATATATCCAAGCAACAGAATGAATGGCAATGAGATACTCCAGAATGGGTGGAGGTATGTTCCGCCCATTTGGAGTGAAGGGAATCATAGGTGCTTCAATAATCTATAATCTAATGGTTATCACATTCCAATCCTCATGATCTCCTATAACAAGCAACTGAGAAGGCCGCTCTACCATGCTGTGCATAACTTCCAATTATTTATTTCATAATTTATGTCACCCTTCATCTAGATGATAAGTACATAAAATAGTAATTACCTGGGGCCATGGAATATTATACCATCCTATACCATACCAACCTCGTACCGATATGCCGTCTTGCAGCATACCAACATTACTG
The DNA here is from genome assembly GCF_000442705.2 of Elaeis guineensis. Classification (NCBI taxonomy): domain Eukaryota; kingdom Viridiplantae; phylum Streptophyta; class Magnoliopsida; order Arecales; family Arecaceae; genus Elaeis; species Elaeis guineensis. The sequence goes on along the minus strand of NC_026008.2, from coordinate 40,629,465 downwards.
TACCATACTGAACCGCGTACCGACGTTAAGCAGAATTTTATCAGTACGGGATCCGGTACCGAGACGGCGAACCTTGCCCGGAGCTCTCTGCTAGCCCCTTTATAGGTCCTACTTTCTTCCTCCATGCGTTAAGCATCCAAAAGTACAGATAATCTCTGGATTTAACTTGCATACAATAAGAACATTACTAACATCATTTTTTTTTTCAATGATGGGACTCTTTATATCATCTGCAGTGCAAAAAACCGGAGAGGTAATTCGACTGGTTGATCCTCCAAGTTTACAATCCTGGTAGATTATACATATCCAATATTTTATTTTCCAGAAGAAACCATTGTCTGGTGAGGAGCACAACCTACCGATCCTAAAGAACATAAACTTGCCTCCAGAAAGAACAAGAAGACTTCATCAAGCAATTAAGTGATCATTCACCATCAACAATTGCAAAGGACATAATCTCCAAATTGTGTAACAAATCATTTTTGAATCGTATAAGAAATAACCAGACCTTTTAATCCCCCTCAACACAAATTCTGGACCAAACTTTATTCCACGCCCAATAATGGGATACCTAGTACATGACTAAGACCATCGGACACATAATAAAGCTTTGCAGAATTCAATAAAATTATATAAATCATCAAAATTATAAAAAAAAAGCCCTATATTTCCATTAGATGAAAAAAATCAAAGAGAAAAAGCAGCTAATTCAAAGACGAATATATAGAAGAAACCTGTTGAAGGAGCGTGGATAGGAGCTGGAATAGCTGGGCATCTGGCTTTCCTTCTTCCGCCATTCTTGCTTCCCTTTCTTCTCCCGTGAATGCTCCTGGAGAGATTTCTCCGGAGAGGAGACAGTAAATATCTGGGACGCCGTCGGATCTGGTTTTCTTTCCCGCTGGCTCCCTTTTGGTGTCGAGCGGCCGGGGCTCCCGTCGACGAGACAACGATTTCACGTTAATCCTAATCTAGACCGTCCGATTCACTGCGGCCCCTACAAGATTCGATTGACCGCGTCGGATTGAAATGCCGTCTTGTGGTATAACGCACTATTATTTTTTTATTTCATCTATTATTTTTTAAAAAAGTGATTTCCAATACGGACACTTATTCAATCCATAGATACGTTTGGTCCGCCGGAAAAATTTTTTCCGTAGAAAAACTCCTCCTCAGAAAGTTACTTTGAGAAGTTATTTTCTAAGGGTAGAATTTTGATACGATTGATTAATCATGAAAAAAAAATGACTGATGCAGAATAATTTATATTTAATTGATTATTTATTTTTTAAAAAAATTATATAAAATATTTATTATATTTTTATTAGATATAATTTTTTTCTCTTAAATTTTATACAAATATTTATATTATATTTATATAAATATAATATTAATATATTATAATATAATATTAAAACATAATAATTATTGTACTAATATAACACTAATATATATTAATATTATATTAACATAATATTAATATTTTAATATAATAATTTATTAATATAAATATAATATTAATATTAATATTATATTTATATAAATATTAATATAATATTATACCATTATTTGGTATCTCACTGTAATCATCTATTAATATTTTATAAAATTTTAATTATAAATTTTAAAAAATATTTTTTAAAAAAAACCATAACTTCCGATCTCACAATCGTATCAAAATTCATTTTTTTTATGAATTTTTATTTTTCATATTTTATAAAAAAAAAAATTTATAAAAAAAAATTTCACTCCCTCCTTTTAAAACTTCAATTACGCAAAAGGTGTACTCTCTACCTTTCGTAAACTACCTCTTCCCTCTCTACTTAGCCGTCAACCAAACGAGTCCTAAGGTATTATTGCGCTCCCCATCCATGTCAAGTCGGTAACGGTAATTTTGTAATATACTAAAAACCGCGTGCGTTTAACTCAATTGACCTCGGTCATCGAAAGCCCACATAATTTACTGATAAGTCAAGTGTGCTGTCCTGTTCTTCCTTCCCCACCCGATCGCCAGTTGTTCTGCCGTAGCTCTCTTGCTGTTGCATCGAGTGGTAGCTCTCTCGCTCCCCCACCTGCGCCAAACCTAGGGTTTCCTCTCCTTCGCTCTTCACTTCTCTTCTCCGAGGTCCGCCTTCAGATTCTTTCTAACCCCTTCTATACCCGGCTTTGCTTCGTAGGCCACTCAAGAACCAGGTAACCTCCCTCTTCTCCTGATTCGGAGCTCGTTCTCCTCCTAGATGCCTCCGATCTGGGTCTCGTTCGTTGTTTTCTTGTCGATTCCTTGGTTTCTTGATGCTTTTTGTTTGGAACCAGGTGTTCTCGAGGAGGTCGGCGAGAAATGTCTTCTTCCACAAGGGGCCTGGAGCAGAATTCGGGGAACCTCGGGGAGTCGATCTTTGATAGTGAGGTAGTGCCGTCGTCCCTCATCGAGATCGCGCCCATCCTCCGTGTGGCCAACGAGGTCGAACCGATCAACCCTCGAGTCGCTTACCTTTGTAAGTTCCTCGTCAGCGGTTCCTTATGCAATTTGCTTTTGGTTCGTTGTCCATTTGTACATGCCACGTTTGATTTTTGCTGGTTTGATCAGTTCGGTTTGCATGTTAGAAAATATTGTAATTTTACTTGCATAGCCTATGATTTTTACAGGCAATGAGGCTAAATGGGTAACTGGGAATAATTGTAACAACCTAAACCTTGAGTTGAGGATCTCGGAACAATTGAGTGGGCAATCTTTGTCTGTCTTGAGTTTTCAAGTTATGCATGATGGATTTGATGCAAAGATTATAGTGTATGAGGATTGAGTTCTTTTTCATCAGTGGTAGCACTGACTATGGTTGGTTATTCAATACATTTTAGGGTCGATGTATCTTCAATACATTTGATGGATGCTTCCATTTATCTGCTATTCTATAATTGGTATACCCAGATAACTCGCAGTTCGATTTGTAACACAATTGACTTTGTTAAAGTGAGCTTCCATACTCTTCTTAGACTCTTAAAATCCTAAATCTGCACTGTCTGGATAAATAATTGCGAACTTATCAAAACATACACACATAATGGGAAAAAAAGAATAAAAATCTCATCAACTTGGGATATTATGTTCTTGTTCACTTTACCCCCAGCTGAATGTTGGTTGTTGTAATTGCTCTGTGTATGTTGTGTTCTATGATTTGTGCTATCTTGGAAGTTTATTGTCTCAACATTTTCCTTCAGCATTCTTGTTGGTGTCCTTGCTATATTCATGCTGAATATGAGCTGTGTTATTTTTGATGATGGGATAGGCCGTTTCTATGCATTTGAAAAAGCTCACCGGTTGGATCCGACTTCGAGTGGGCATGGTGCTCATCAATTTAAAACTGCACTTTTGCAGAGGCTGGAAAGGGTATGTCCTACATCCGTTTGTTGTTATGTTATGTTTTGTTAGTATATGCTCTATGTGGTCAGCATTCTTTTCTTAGTTATGGATAAAAATATTGTGTGCAAATTAATGTTTTTCTTTTTCCTTATCATGACAATAAGTTATATTTCATTAACATGTTCTTTAAAAAAAATCAATTTTTAAGTCTGGTAATCATCATAATCATTTTGGTATGAGACAATTCATCGTTGTTAACAATATTGATTTGTGTCTATTTTTATGAACATTGAAGGTTTTTTTAAGAGATTTATTCTTGTTTAAAGAGTTTTATGTTCATTTGCTTCAGCAATCTTTGTAGGATTCTTCACAAAACAATACAGGCTGAGGCATGATCAATCAAGTTCCCACTAATGTTGTATTTTACTTTACCTTAATTAAAGATGTATGGAATTGCTATATTGTGAGGACCTTTACTAGAATGTCAAATATAGTGTCATGAGCAGGTTGCAATTTGATGAGGAGAAAAACATATTCATTTGATTTAATGATAATGATATTATTGCTTCTTGTTAATCAGAAGTTCTATAGTTTTGTCTTTACTCCATGCAGCAGATACTAGAGCATCTCCACTATGTTGAAGTCTCATCATATATGTTTTCAAGTATCATATTGGCAATTCAACATTTTGGTTCTGTCAATATGGATGATCTTTACCTATCCAGTGCCACGCCTAGCAGCTTAACTGCATAAGCTGAAGCTCAGGTGCTGATTCCAAATAATTGTTCAGCACTATTGAGATGGCTTAGTTAAGTGCTGGAGATCTCCCATAGGGATCAAACAGAAGATTTGAAGTGTATATATATATATTCATACCTGTGATAACTAGTGGTTGGCATTCCCACGAAGAGGTTTTTGTATTTTTTGATGCATCGGATGTAAAGACATGAGTCACTGTAGAAGGATACGTAACTAGCATTCCAAGATACATGGCTAAAATTTCTCCATTTTTCAAGAACTTCTACTTCTGATTTGTTTTTCCAATGATTTTTTTTTTCCAATAAGAAAGTTGGATTTTGACTAGATAAGTAATAGTGTGATATTTAGATCCAAATGTTGATTGGATGTCAGATGGCATGCTAAAACATGCAGATGTATTTTCTTTTTAATACTTTACAAATGTTATCATTATCTTTATAAGTTTTATATAAAGGTTTTGTATAGTCCTTAATTGACAAAAGTACAAATTTTAGACAACAATTGAGACCATATTCATCATCATTATCCACTTAGTCCCCCATCTTGCATAGATCTCACATCGTTGATAGGCTAGTGGTCCTAGCTGTGTGATGGTGCCAAAAAACTCATGTTTAATTTTTTGTGGGTTCTATTAGCAATCACATATCTTCTCCAATTTGGAGGCTAGATAGCTAGAGCTTTTTCTGTCCTATCATTGGGGCCTCATATTTCTGCTTCTCTGCTTTCTTGTCCATGAGACATGGCAATAACAATATCGGCTTTCTTGTTTTTCCTATCATTGCTTTCTCACTCCTCTCAAGTGCTTTGCTTTACTCTGCAATCATTTGCATGGTCCAATTGATGGCTTGTCATTTGAAGCTGTTTGTAAATCTGATGACTGTTAAGAATCTTATGATACTCCATTACTGTCAAAAAGATCTTAACTCGCTCTCGATTGATGTATAATGGCATCTCAAATTTTAGAGGTAGACTATGACATCTTGTGATGCCTTTCTTGCCCTGCAAGTTGCAAGTGAACTAATGCATTCATAAACAACCAAAGCTTAGATTGATAAAATGAGTTCAATTTGTTTGATTGTTTAGGCTAGGCTTTCACATGAATAGCCCCTGATTTGCAAATGTAGAAGCTTGGGCTCATGATTTGCTTGTTTGTGGCCAGGGGCAAGCTTGTGCATCCATTTTTGAGCCTTGCTAAAGCTATTTAGTTTTAAATCTGTGTAAATAGACAGAATGTGATATGCTTAGCTAGGTTGCAACATAAGCGGACTAGTGAAGTTTATGTATTAAACCACACTAAAGCATATTGCACTAAAGCATATTGCATTGATACTTTGCAATCAAATCACCGAATCAGCTTGAATTGGGCAGTTCAACAATGCGAGTTGGTTTGGCCTATAACCTCCCTTGACAGGGTCTATTGGTCGTGTTCTAGCTTGTATAAAGTGCTCTCTCATTCTGCCTGAGCAAGCCATTCAGGGATTTCGGCTATCGTTGGCAACATGGTAAGCCATCTTCTCTCTCTTTCTCCCCCATTCTACTTCTCTCCCCTCTTTGGCAATGATCATCGCCTTCAATCCCTTTCGACTCCTCTCCCTCCCTCTCACTTCCTCCCTTTCCATTTATATGTGGGCCCCTCTCTCTCCCCTCTTCTCCCTCCTCCTCTCTCCTGCACTTTCCCGCTCTTTGGTTCAATACGCATCGGTGGCGATGGTACGTGCTTACATTATACTAAATCGGTTGCCAACCGATACAACCATCGATACCTTATCGGTACAACCATTGGTATCTGTTTGGTGTACCTTGCTCTATAATAGAGGTAGAAGAGGCCTGTGCTTTTATAACCCAAGGAAGACAAAGGGCAAAATCAAGTAGGCATAAATTATGATTGTGGCCCATAGAAAAATTGATAGTAAAATGCCATAAGGCAAGATAACAAGCTATCATTTAAGAAATAAGCCTAACTTCTAAATGGTCAATAAATGCATCACTTGTTAAAACATGGACTTGAAGATGAGATCACAAGGCCACTAAAAACTTAATAGGCAGATCTATACAAAAGCTTATTGATACTAAGGAGGCCAAGAACCAACGGTATGGTGGCAAACAATGAGAAATGATATCTCAGATTGTCAATTGGTTTGTACAATAGTTAGAAATGTAATCTTAATACAATTAACCTTAAGAAGATTCAATTTGCTTTTAGAAGGACGGAGGGGGTGCGGATTCATACTAGAAGGAAGATACACTTTTGTCCAAAAAATTCTACAATTGAAGCAATTAAAAGGATTAATATTACCCAAAAAAGCAAGAAGATTCACCCAAGTGGTTAATTTATGTGTGCTTGAGGAGAATGCGAGCTAAGGGTCATTTCCCTAAGTGGTTAATGCATGGTGTCATGTCTTTGAGCTGAGATCGCAAGTTAGAGATCATCGTACTTGCTGCATTTTTATAGAGGACTCTCCTTACAAGTATGTAAGACATCTCATGATTGTTATTGCAATATTATAAAGCAAACAATAGAATAAATAATCAATAAACTAAGTCCAAAATTTAACTAACTAAAATTAAAAGTTTAATATCTTACGAAATCCAATGGTATTCAAAAGATCTTACATCAAATTTCAATAAAATTTTCCATCTAAAATAAACAATATTAAAGTTCTACATCTAATCGCTCTCTTGAACATATTCTCGCGCTATCTTAGTGTCTTAATTTGTAAAAATATTAAATTATGAAATAATGAGCCAGACAGTCCGATAAGAAATGAACATTTTACCTAGATTAATCAAGCAATAATAAAATAATAAAAACAAGCATACATGCTTCATTAATTATGTCATGCCTCTGATTCAAAATCATGAGTCAAGGATTACAGTAACCACTACATGCTCATGGAGAACTCTCCTCATATACATGCAAGGCATTTCATCACGATATTATAAAGCAACAGCTAAACAAAATTTGAATAATTAACATTCAACTTTATCTGAAACAACTAAATCAAATGTTTTATAGAATAATATTCCATGTTCTTGCATCAACTTCAGGAAATCCTAATCTAAAATAAAGATATCAATTTCTGCTTCTAATTCGCACTTCTAAATCGAATCTCCAAGTCAAGTTAGTCCTTTAAATCATAAAAATAATAAAATATAAAATAACGAGCTAGACAGTCTAGTAAGCAATATACACTTTAGTTAGATAAATTCAGCATAATAATGTACCAAAAATTAATATCTAAGATACATCAATTCAAAATATACACGCTAATCAAATAAGATCCATGCAAATTTATTTTCATTGATAAATCGATTTCTTTCAAAATATCATACTAATCTCGACAGCCATGAACTAAATCAAAGTACCAATGTATAACTCCTGACAAGGTATCAAATTATCGGTGCATAACCTCCACTAATAAGGTATCGAAGTATCAGTTTTTAATCGTCCCACTAGTAGGATATCAAAATACCAGCATTTAATCATCCCACTAGTAGGATATCAAAATACCAGCATTTAACCTCTGCTCGTGGGGTTTGATGCATAATCAAGCTGTGAGTCAAAATTCATCTCAAATCAATATATTTTTTTAAAAACTATATTTCATATTTCAACTGAATAATTCAAAAAGTCATGCAACATCGAAATCAATCAGTATGACTCATATTAAATTCAATATATTCAATCATAAATTACTTAATATTTAAAAAAAGATATATTCAATAATTCAAATACATGCATCATATTCATAAATTATGAATAATTCAATATAAAAAATATTTTATAATTTATCGATAAATCTAAAAAAATGCAGCATTACTTTTCGTACACATTCTCCAATAAATCCACATAATTTCATAAATTTTTTCTCGAAATCTTCAATTCATAGATCATATCATAATATCCCATTATTGGATATTTTTTTGTCGAGACTACTATACTCCTATATAGAATTAAGTCTATTAATTAGAAAGAATATGGATAATTAAGAAAGATAAAAATGATGGATTGTCGTACTCAATGATTTCGATCGATCCAATCGTCTAATTTCATCTGATCAAGATCCAATTAGTGTTTTAGTAGAGATCAAAAATTTTCAAATCAGTAGTGTTCAACAAAAGTTAAGACGAAGGCCAATATAGTGCTCGACAATTAGAGGTTAATTTAATCAAATAACTTTATTTAATCAAGATCAGTTTAGGATATATTTGGTTCCATAAAAATCAAATAGATCAAATCTGATGGTATCCAAAATTGGCTAAGGTGCGTGTTGACACGTTGTCCGATGACCATGGATTAGGATCTTTCACTAAACTCGATCAAAATCATCGAAAAAAATCCTTTACTCGATCAGTCTTAGAGAGAAATTTCATAGATAGAAACAATTTTGGAGAGAGAAAGTAGAATGTTCTAAAGAGAGAAATTAGAGATAAAAAGTGGGGAGAGAAACCATTCTAAGGAGAGAAAGAGAGAAGGAAGAGGTAAGAGAGAAAAACTCTCTCTTCTTTTTTTTTTTTTCCTTTTTTCGTCTCTTCTTCTTCCTTGTGGAATAGGGGACCTTCTTGTTCCCCTTGTTTTGGGAAGAAGGGAGCTTCTCCCTGATGAAGAAGGCGGTGGCTGGGGATGCAGGTTGCGGAGGTGCTGGAGGGCAATCATCGATCTACGGTCGACGACGATGACTATCATCAAAAAATCAACAAAAATGGGCAATAATCAAAGAAAAAAAGAGGAATCAATCCAAGCCACCTTTTTTTGACAAAATCAGGTGATTCATTGGCCAGAATTCATACCTAGGGGTTACGGAACTTGTGGAGAAGGATAACTCAATAGATTTGGGGATTTTTATCTCTTTTTTCGACGATATTTAGGCCTCGATTTTCTACAAATTTAAGAGGGGAAGATGGGTTTCTTTCGGTGAAAAAGGTTGCCCCGATGGGGGGTTTAGAAGGGACTTGATCCCTTTAAATAGAGGTGGAGGGGGAGGAGTCAAACTCCCTTCCGATCTTAAATTCTAACTCCGATCCGGAGTCCAATGGAAAAGAGTCCAATGGAAGAGAAGATGGGAGTTTTCTCTCTGTTTTCCTTTATTTCTTTTTCTTGTGGCTAATCAGGCCTACTTAGGCCAGGTATTACAAATTCAAAATCAAATCTAAATATCTTACACTATCAAAACAATATGCATGTGCATCCAATCTTTTCAAAATTCAAATTCCATACATAAATCATTTTTTATCAAAACATTGAATTCATCTCAGTAGCGACAAACTATGACTACATTAATATCTTGTGACTGGGCCACAATATTAGCCTTATAATAGCCAAAGTGCTATTGCATAATCCGCAATGGTAGGGTATCAAAGTGCTAGTATATAACCTCCACTAGCAGGTATCAACATGCTCACATACAACCTCTACTAGCAGAGTATAGAAGTGCTAGTGTATAACCCCTACTTGTAAGATATCAAAATATTAACTTCCAACTCTCACTAATAAGGTATCGAAGTGCTAATGTATAACCTCCACTGACAAGATGTTGATATTCTAGTGCATAACTCCCACTAGTATGGTATCAATGTATTAATGCACAATTCCTATTGGCAGGATATCAATATATGATCAAGTTGTGAGTTCAAATTTGTCTCGAATTAAAGCTTTTTTTTGTTCAAAAATATATTTCATGTTTCAAATACGCAAAACCATCGGTCATCAAAATCAATCAATCATAATCTATAATAAAATGAATATCATCAATCATGCATCAAATAATATTTTATAATAAGATATATTTAATAGATTAGTATCATGCTTCATGTTTATAAATCACAAATCATAAGACTCAAGATTCAATGACATAAATATTATATAAATTTGCTGATAAATATAGAAAAAGGGTTGCATTACTTTGCGAGTGAAACCAAACTACAGATCCAATTAATACTGAAAATCTCTTTCAAAACATGATATTCAAAAATGATATCTTTATTAGATTTTCGTCACGGTTGATTTAAGAATAAAAAACTTAAATCTCAATACCATCATGGGATTGGCTAAGCGGTAGCACCTCTTGAGCGGTACAATTTAGGGCATTCAATTGATCAACTACAAATCAAGAGTCATGCTATCATGCAATTGATAGTGAAATCTAAATGTACTTGGCTTGGTTGAGGTGGGAACCAGCATGTTATCCGATGATCATGGGTTAGGATTTCTTTTGACCAGGATTAATCAAAATCATTGAGAAGGGCCCTTCTTTGAGATCTAGAAAACTCTAGTAGAGAGAAACTATGTTGAGAGAGGAAAACTCAGTAGAGAAAGTGAAGAGAAAAACTAGAGAGAGAATGTGGTGGAAGAGAAAGAAAAGAGAAAAGATGAGGAGAGAGAAAAATCGACTTGCTCTTTTTCTTTTTTTTTCCTTTTCTTTCTTTTTTTTTTTTCTTTTGTCCCTTGGTTTCTGGTAGAGCAGGGGATTCATGCTTCCCCTTTTTCCCAGGCAGAGGATGCTCATGGTCAATGGTGGCTAAGGCCAATAATGCTAGTTGTGGCAACAAAAGTGGAGATCCCTAGCCATCAGTCGATGGCAGCGGTCAACGGTGAAAAATCGAAGAAAAAAGTTGAAAAACTGAGGAAAATCAGAGGTTTGGATTTTTCTAAAAAAAAAAAATCCGACGATAGCTGGTTGGAATTTGAACCCCATGGGCTAAGAAGGATGGAAAGGAAGATGATCTAAAGCATTGAGGGATCATACCTTATTTCCAAGGACGTTTGGTCGGGATTCCGATAGGCACGGTGAAAGACATTTGGAAGAAGGAAAGGAATTCGCCGTAGATGGCTTGATGACCGATGATAATGAGACTCAAAGGGAGATGCAGGGCTATAAAATGGATTGATGGGAGGTACTTCAAATCTATCTCGGTGTTGGATTCCTCTGGCGACTTCTGGAGGAAAGAGGCTTCCATTGGGAGGCTTCTTCCATCGGCTTTTTTCCTTCATTTTCAGATGTTTGGGCTCGCCAAGTGGACTAGGCCCAGTTTCTTTTTGGCTGGTTTATCACGCATGGAAAACCTATTTATAGAATATAAACTCCATGTGCAGACTAATCATAATATTGTTCTAATATATGCAAGTATCTCTTTACTAAAGAAGTCTATAATTCTAATGAAATATGATTAAAGAGAAGCTAATGCGATAAGCATGCATATGCTAATATAATGTTTGTCACTGGAAGATGCTATTCTAACTGCCAGTTATTCCAATAAAAGAAATAACATTCTTCTCCAAGAAGCTAGTCCATGTGTAATAAGTTTTGCTATGCTGGTACCATGTGCCATAGTGGTTCCTTATTGATATGGTATGGTGCAACTCCCATACTAATACAGGGTTAAGAGCAAGATTCGCCGTCTCAATACCGGACCCTGTATCAGTAAAATTCTGCTTAATGTCGATACGCGGTTCGGTACAGTACGGTAATGTCGGTATGCTTCGAGACGGCTTATGGGTATGAGACCGGTATGGTGCGGTATGGGGTGGTACAGTATTCATTGAGAGATTTTTTCCTACACCAAACCATGTGGTACTACTTTAAAACAGACTGTATGAGTCAGTGCAACACAAACCGAGTGATTCTACTCGGTATAGGTTGGGTTGGCCCTTATGTCACACCAAACGTTGGTATTGTACGCATACCTTACTGGTAGAGTGTGCTATGTTCAGTGCTGGTCTGTAGGCGAATCTTGATTGTGTAATATGTTATATAATTTGAATGGTGCTTGATGCTATCACTCCATGTGATTTATGCCTTTTTCTTTCATGCAGCTTTCTGTATTTTCTAATATTACTGTATTGTATGTGTGACTCATATGTTACATTGGATGACTGTTTTCTACTTTTCTTGTTGTGGATCCTGTTCTATAAATTATGTCGTTTTTCCTTTACATGTGGTGTTTTTATTATGATTCACTGAAAATATTGAAACTAAATGTGATCACTAATTTGTAGTTGTATGTGTTGTCTTTTGATACATCATAAGTTTATTTCACAGGAAAATGATCCAACTTTGAAGGGAAGAGTCAAACAAAGTGATGCTCGAGAAATGCAGAGCTTCTATCAGCATTACTACAAAAAGTATATCCAAGCACTTGAAAATGCTGCTGACAAGGCTGATCGGTGAGTAACTTTTTCTCGACACTTTTTCTGGAAGTTGTTTATTGGGCTAATCTGAGGAGTTGGATTATTACACGGAGATGCCACTGCTCTGACATATGGGCTTCTTTTGTTCAGTGCTCAACTTACCAAAGCGTGTCAAACCGCCGCTGTGTTGTTTGAGGTTTTAAAAGCTGTCAATCTGACACAATCTCTTGATGTTGATCAGGAGGTAAATGCAACTTATTTTAATTGTTTGTTCTTGGCTGTTTCCCTTAGTTGAGCTTCCTTACTGGAACTTGTTTCATTGTTATTATTGTTTAAAAATCAGTTTTTCTGTACATGTTATGTAATTATTGGTTTTCTACACAGATCCTGGAGGCGCACAATAAAGTCGTGGAAAAGATGCTCTAGCATGGGGAACTGGTTGCCGCACACTCTACATTAATTTTGTTTCAAAATACACTGTTGTTCTTCTTCATAGTATTGTTTTGGTTTAGCTATGTATTATCTATTGTATCTTTCAAATATTTATACATTTTGGCTTTTAATATTTAAGCGATAACTCTTTTTTTTTCAAAAAAAAAAAATGAGGAAAAGACACAGATTTTTGTTCCTTCCAATATTCTCCCATGCAAATCAGGCCATCATGCGGTATCCGGAGGTCTCTATCCTTACCCCTTTCACCCGCCAGATATGTGTTTCTTGGCGGAACCATTCAAAAGAAGCTGATTGCATCCTACAGACAGAATATCTAGAAGCAACCGCTTGAAGGAGCGTGCATAGGAGCTGGAATAGCTAGGCATCTGGCTTTCCTTCTTCCGCCATTCTTGCTTCCTGTCTTCCGGCATTCTTGCTTCCTGTTGGATCATATTTGGTCCATCTGGTGACGAGAAAAAGAGACACAACCGCCCTCAAAAACCGCATATTTGGATCATATTCGCTTCCTATTGGATCATATTTGGCAAGAAAAAGAGAGTCCATGAAAAAGATTGCAGATCTCAGAAAAAGATTGCAGATCTCAGAAAAAGGGTGGAAACAACGGCCTTTAAAAACATCAGAGGATGAAGAGTCTCCAGCGACACTTCCACCATTACGCTTTTCTTTCTGTCTCTCATATTCAGATCCTGATGGAGATAGAAGATCAATAATTCATACATCCATCTAGAAAAATGAAGGAGAAATCGGGCTAAAAAAATCAGAAGTATTGCGGTTTTCATCTAAATCATGGTCACGACATTGAAGGGTGTCGCCAGCTGAAGAATGAGATCGAGGATCTTATCCATCGGGGGTTATCTTGAAAAATATGTCCAAAACAAGGAAAAAGCCCCAGCGAAGGGATCATGTCGGTCGAATACCAATATGGATGACAACCTCGACAACAATCTGACTGCTGGTGTTATCAACATGATTTCGAAGATCGCTCGTGGCAGAGGGGCAGAAGAATAAGTAGACGTTGGAAGATCCATCCAAAAGAGATGGTGCATCGGGGAGGCAAATTTATCCTTCAATGATATTATTTCTTTTTCTGATAATGATGTAATCGGAGTTCAAACTCCTCGTAATAATGCTGTTGTCGTTTCAATAACAATATTGTATTATGATGTAAAAAAAATTTTGATTGATAATAAAAATTTTATCAATATTTTGTTTTATGATGCCCTCTAAAGAATGAAATTGTCCAAAGAACATCTCAAGCAGATCCATATGCCGCTAGTCGGATTCTATGGAGATTCGGTTATGGTTGAACACGAAGTGGAATTATTTGTTACTGCAGGAAAATCGTATCATCAAGTAATCGTGCTGCTTAACTTCCTTATAGTCTGAATACCTTTTGCGTATAACGCCATCCTCAGGTGACCTCGATTAAATGCTCTAAGATTTATTGTTTCCATGTAAAACATGCTCATTTGCTTTTCCACCAAGAACAGAATATGGGAAATGAGAGGTGATCGGGTACTTGCAAGGCAATGTTTCATAGCAACAATCCAGAGAAATAAGCCCAAGGAAACTCTATCAATTAAAGGGTTGGACCTAAGGACGGATGAAAATGAAGGCCGAGGTAAACCGGTAGAGCAACTTGTTGATGCAATACTCAGAAGCGATCATGGATGAACTATTAAGATCGAAAGTCAACTGCCTAGATATCTCAATGAGCAGTTGATTGATTTTCTTCCGACAAATGCCGATGTGTTTGCCTGATCGACATCCGACATGCCAAGTATTTCCTCCAATATCATTGCACATAAATTGAATATTGACTCTCATTATCGATCTTTCTGACAAAAGAAGAGAAGCTTCATCCCTGAAAAGCAAAAGGCAATTGATGAAGAAGTCGACAAACTCCTTAAGGCAAAATTCATTCAAGAGACACATTATTCGGAATAGAGCGCCAATGTGGTCATGGTGAAAAAGGCTATGGTAAGTGTAGGATCTGCATTGATTATACTTAGGGGTGAGCATGGTCCGATTTGGATCAATTTCATGCTCAAACCTAAGCCGAACCAGCCCTAAACGGTTTGACATTTTTAGAAATCGAATCGAATCAATAGAAGATTGAAATCAAACCAAACCAACATGATTTAAACGGTCTGATTTGGTTTGATTTATCGATTTATATTATTATTATTATTGTAATTCATAAAGACTTATTTCTTTTTCACATAAAAGTACCATCAAGAGAATCTACTAAGTAAAATGATTTAAATTGATATAAGATATTGTCACTCAATAAAATAAAATTCTTAAACAAACGTCATCATAAAGATTAAGATAAAGATCTCCAACATATTATAAAAAAAATAAATAATCCAGTAAGGGAGTCACTTAGGGTCTAAGACTAAACAACACAAAATCAAATTGATAAACAACATCATAAATCTAAAATTATTTTTTTATATATTAATACTCCAACATAAACAACATCCTAATCAAAATGACATCGTTTTATTAAAAAGCCGATCTGGTTTGGTTTGAGAATGATTTTATTTACTAACAAATCTGAATCAATCCAAATTTGTATTTTATATGTCAAAAACCAACCAAATCAAATTGACTAAAATTTTAAACCAAACCAAACCAAACCAAACCTGCAGTTGGTTTTGATTTCACCAATTTGATTGATTCAGGTTCGATTTTTGCTCATCCCTAATTACACCATTCTCAATAAAGTCTATCCAAAAGATGGCTTTTCTTTGTCAAGAATGGATCAGTTGGTTGACATCATTTCAGGCTACAAGCTCTTAAGTTTCATGGACGCATTCTCTGGTTACAACCAAATTCAGATGGCATATGAAGATGAAAAAAGATAGCCTTCATAACAGAACAAGGACTTTACTGTGATAAAATGATGCCATTCAATTGAAGAATATAAATGTAACCTACCAACATCTAGTTAACAAAATCTTCAAGAAACAGATCGATCGAAATATAGAAGTCTAAGTGGATGATATATTAGTTAAAAGTATTGAAGCTAATCAACACATCGCCAATCTAAATGAAGCATTTAACGAACTTAGGCGTTATCAAATAAAACTAAATCCAAGTAAGTGTGCTTTCGAAATGAACTCTAGAAAATTCCTGGACTTCATAGTGACCCAGTGAGGAATTGAAGCTAAATTGAAAAAGATCCAAATACTTGTAGAAATGAAGCAACCAACCAACAAAAGGAAAGTTCAATGCTTGATCGAAAGGGTGGTTGCACTAAGCTGATTTATATCCAGATCAGTTGAAAAGTGTCTCCTATTCTTTAAAGCAATAAAGCAAGCAAAGAATTTCGAATGGTCAGAAGAGTGTCAATCTACTTTTAAAGAACTCAAGAAGTACTTGGGATTGGCACCACTTCTGTCAAAGCCTGTCAAAGGTGAGAAACTCTATATATATCTGTCAATCACCTCACAGACAATCAGTTCGATTCTCTTTCGAGAAGAAGTTGATATATAAAAACTGATCTACTATGCAAGCAAACTCTTAAGAGATGCAAAAACCAAATACATGAGGATCGAGAAGATAATTTACGCAATCATCATCGCCAACAAGCATCTTCAGTTGTACTTCCAAACTCACACAATTATCATACTCACTGACCAGCCCCTGAGAGCAATACCTCAAAGGCCAAATACATTTGGTCGTTTGGCGAAGTAGGCAATTGAACTTGGAGAGTACAACATTGAGTATCGGCCTCATGTGTCAATAAAAGTGCAAGTATTGGTGGACTTCATTATCGAATGTACAATCTTTGAAGAAAAGCAAAGCTCAATTTTTTTTGAATTAGAGATCGGTGCATAAAATAACTAGGGGATACTATATATGGATGGAGCTTCAAATTCTCAAGAATGCAGTGTAGGTCTAATTGTAGCCAATCTTGATGGAGTCATCGTCGAGTATGCTTTGAGGTTCAACTTCAGTACTTCGAACAATATGGCTGAGTATGAAGCACTCCACGCAGGACTAAGGATCACCAAAGAGCACGATGCCAATGAAGTCAAGGTATTCTCTGATTCTCAACTCGTTATGAGTCAAGTACAAGATGAGTACGAGACCAAATATCCTATGATGTCTAGATATCTTCCAAAGATAAAGGATCTCTCCAAAAATTTCAAAAAGTTGGACGTCCAAAGAATTTTGAGATTGGAGAATGTCCGAGCTAATGCACTCTCCCATCTAGCTACTTCAAATTCTATTGATCTAGGATGGAAGATCTATATTGAACATCTAGATATTCTGAGCATCGAAGAATCTCCAAACGTCAAATAGATCGATGACGAGCCAAGCTAGATAGATCTATTGATCGAGTATCTAAACAATGGCACCATCCCAGTCGATGAGAATGAAGCCAAAAGAATCAAGCATTAATCCTCGTGGTATGTCCTCTTCAACAGCAAACTATACAAGAAGTCATTTTCAATGCCCTCACTTAGATGTCTAAGGCCATCCAAGGCTAATTATATACTTTGAAAAGTCCACAAAAGCATCTATGGTAACCACCTCGGTAGTAGGTTGCTGGCACATAAAGTTCTCCACTAAGGATATTGCTGGCCTTCTATGTAGAAAGATGCGGAGGACTTTGTCCAAAAGTGCAATCAATGTCAAAGGAATGCCAACATTCAACAAAAGTGGACATCTCAACTCACACAGATCTCGTCTCCTTGGCCTTTTGTGATGTGGGGGGTGGACATTCTCGATCCATTCTCGATGGCATTTGATCAAAGAAAGTTTCTTATTGTGGCAATTTATTTTATGAAGTGGATCAAAGCTGAACCTTTGGCACAAATCACCAAGCAAAAGGAAAGAGACTTTGTCTGAAGGTCAATAATATATCGATTTATTCTTCCAAGGATGATCATAACCGACAACGACTGACAGTTTGATAATGTAAAGTTCAGAAACTTCTGCTCTGAACTCCATATCAAATATCGGTTCATGTCTGTCGGACATCCTCGGTTAAATAGAGAAGCCGAAGTCATGAATCAGGCTATTCTCCAAGCATTGAAAAAGAAGCTAGACTAAGCAAAAAGACCGAATTGATAAACTCTACAACATACTTTGGGTGTACCGAATGACACCTCGGACTCCATCTAGTGAAATACCCTTCAAGCTAGCCTTCCGCATAGAAGCTGTCATCCCACAAGAGATCGGTCTTCCATCACACAGGATGGAGAGCTTTAGCGAACAAGAAAACCCTGATCATCTACAAACCGAATTTGACATTCTCGAAGAGGTTAGAGATCGGGTGAAGATCAAGATAGCTTCTTATCAGTAACAAGTATCTCGCTACTACAACTCTCGAATGAAGCCAAAGTCCTATAGATGTAGCTATTTTGTTCTGCGTCGGTCTAAAGTCTCAATCTACCAAGAAGGGCTAACTAATCCTGAACTGGGAAGGATTCTATTGAGTTATCGAAGTCATTTGATCAGGATTTTATGAATTTGAAGATCTGGATGGTACATCTATACCTCGAACATGAAATTTTGAAAATCTAAGAATATACTATCAGTAAGTCTTGTCACTAAGTGAATCAGTAATACAATCTAGTCACTTGTGTTGATTAATGATTCGCTACGACGTCACTTCGACTTATGTTCTACTTTGCACATAGGAGTTCATTTCAACTCAATAAGGTCTGAAATTAAATATAAAAGTGACAAATGAAAAAATTGTGAAGAATTTCATTTCATTAAATTGAATCTTCTTTATAAGTTTCTTTCGAGTACATCTTATGAAAGAAAAAAATAAAGAAAAATAAATAAAAAAATTTTCATCATCTTCTACGACTTCTGGATCTTATCGATGACCTCCCATGACTTCTAAAGCTTGTTGGATAACTAGGTGGTCTTCCTAAGTCCCTTGGAGCTTCGGTTACCTCACCTTCAACTTTATCTTGGCTATCCGAAGCCCTGACTTTATCGATGACAACATCAAGAGAGGTCATGGTGATGGTAACATAAGTATCTTTGGGAGCACCCCTTGCTTCTTGACATAGCTGCTCGGCATCAATATCTGTCAGAGTAAGGAACCTATGTCAATGTTGGGGAAGAACTCCTTCATCTTGAAGATGCAATGATTGAAGCCTATCTCGTATGCCCAGAAGAATAGACCCATGTTCTCGGCAAGCGCATGATACCTGGTTGCAATCGTGGTTGGTCCTTTTACTTTATCTTCATTTTCGAAGTAGACCACATTCCCACGGTACGAGTAAGTCTTCAAAGCTGGCTGTAGTTATAAAATAAACAAAAAGCAACAGAAAAGAAGAGATGAGGAATATTAGAGGAAATCGCTCAGAAGAAAAATCATGTCATTTCTTCGCAACATTTTTTGTTACAAGTTTTCATAAAAGGATGAAAATAAAAACAAAAGGTGAGCTACAAAAATTATTGAACAGACGAGACTTTGACTATGACCTTTCAATCAGACTGATCTTTGGATGAGTCTATCTGAACATCCTCAGCTAGAGCAAGAGGGGCTTTGATTGTAGGAGGAGCCTCAACATGTGTTGGGGAGGTTTCGATAGCAGCTTCAGTGATGACTTCGATAGCGACATCAAAGTGAACCTCTTCTCATGCCTAATCGGGAGCAGCATCCGTGATGACACTTGCAATAGTCACTTCGGCAATGACCATGACATCGGAAAGGCTGATCGCCCATAGAGGAATCATCGCTTCGATCCTCCTTACTTTCATTTTCTTTCAGCTCAACCACCTTGGAAATGATGTGATCGATGTCAACCTCTGGGCAAAGCTCCTTCACCAAGCTATGCATTCCTTAAAGCTAATGTGGTATGAGTAGAAGGCAGCTTTGGTGACATTGGCTCTAAAGTCTGTGGAAGCCTTGTAATCCTCTAGCACTCGAACCCTCGCTCATCAGACTTGGTCCTCCACTGCAAAAAGGGCCTTCTCCATCTTCGCTTTGTAGCGAAAGTGTTTGGCCAAATCCCTATTCCTCTCCCCCTGCTCCTTCTTAATGTCTTCTTCCAAAGACTATTTTTTCACGAAACTCCTTGAGGTCAAATGCCAACCGAATTTTGGCATCTTCGGCTTCCTTGGATGTGATTTCCAGCTTCTCTTTAACAGCCTTCAACTTCTCATTAGTAGTCTTCTGATCCTTCTCAATCTTTTTCAACTTTTCTTCAAGAGAAGCCTTAGCCCACTCATTTTCTGCTAAGATCTCCCTTAAAGAGGTGAGGAAGTGCACCATCTATTCAAGGAGCATAGGTTACAAAAAGAGAGAGGTAGAGAGAAGGAAAAGAAAAAATAAAAGTTGAAAAGAAAGGACTCACCATAATGATTCCAATTGTAGTGAAATCTAGTGCATCCTCCATAGAATATATCTTCCGTATCTTTCGATCTACTAGAAGAATGACAATCTGTTAGCTCTCTGATGAGATGATGGTCAAAAAATGATGCCGCATTCTCATCAATTGTCTTTATCAATGTTATCTTCTTCTTCCATGTGGCAGCATCAGAGGAAGATCGATTGACTTTTGAAAAAGATTTAGGAGCCACTGTTATCAGAATGACGACCTCTACTTCAAGTGGAGAGACATCGATGATCTCAACCCTTGATTTTTCCGCCACCTCCAGATCGGAAGATTTCGACTGACGTCAGGACAGGTCTGAAGTGGTAACCTTCTTCCTCTTAATAAGCTCGACTTTCGGAGGCTGGCCAAACATCTTTTTCCTCCTCGTCGGTGCCGTGGTGATGTCATCAAAAGTTATCTTCATCTCTGCAATGACGAAGACAAAAAAATATTAATAGCCAACAACAAAAAGAAAGACGAAGCAAGTAAGAAAAAAGAAAGCATAAAAAAATAACCTATGTTGGGGTGCGACGTGGCTGATGTCTGTATCAAATTGTCCTTGTTCGATCAAAAGATTTTTGGATTTGAAGATATGGACCTTAATCAATTTTTAGTAGTCTTCCAAGTCCTCATCGAGTGAATCTTTTCTAGAGTTCGGTCTGAACTTAGGTTGGCCCAGATAGCTCTAAAACCCAGAGTCTGGTTCGAGGAGATAAAGAAGTGCCTGTTCTTCCAACTATATACCGAAGATGGAAGACTGACTACGATCTTATACTTTGATCGTGGGGAAAAATACCACCAGTCCTTATCATATGGATATTTCTTCAAGAAAAAAAGATATCTAAAAAGTAAGCATCATGGGGAAACCTTAACGATGTTACAAATTAGAATGAAGGCTATTAAGGATCTAGCTCCATTCGAAGCTATTTGGGTGGGAAGGATCCTATGATTAATAGTCAAAGATATTGCAGATAAAGAGATGCAAGGAGAACTGAAGACCTAAGAGAAGTGCATCTTCATAAAAAATGATGCAATCCTTTGGAGGTTTAGAAACTCTATCCTCCCTACCAGGAGCAACTAACCTAAAAGATGATGGGATGAAGTCCTGAATCCGAAACTTCTTCAAATCAGATTCAGCGATATCGGACTCTTCATGATTGGGTCTCAAAGATGCATGACCCTGACCACGAGAAGCCTTATCGGTAGTGGCTACCTTAGATCTTTTCTCATGTTCAGAACTATTGAAAGCTATGGAGAATGGTTTTTACAAGAATTCTACAAAACCTAAGCTTAAGGGACGAAGGAAAAGGAAAGAGCACTGGTCAAAGAACCTCCTACTAAGAGCTTAGTCAAAGAATACAAGAAAGTATTATCTTGGAAGAAGACTTCGATAGCAAGAACCTCAAAGATGAGAGATGTAGTAATGGTGAAAAGATAACGGCGAGGTTCAAATGACCTTATTAATAGAGACATATCAATGATTAGATCTTTCGACTCTCATCAAACATCCCGAAGATTGCCACACGGTCTCACCCAACAGACTAAGATGAAACGGCTTCTTTTCAAAATCATTACAATGCCTTGAATTCGGCACTAACATTACTGCAGAAAGAATAAGTCAGTATCATTTTCAAATTTAGACGGTGTGCCCCCTTGTATGCCATGACCAGCAATTAATACAGAATGGTAGACAATGGTTCAGCAGTAAAGATCATACTATTGTAGTAGTTAAATCGTAGTCGAACCCAGAAGAGCCCGACGATTGCAAATGTTAACTAAAGGGCAATTTTGGTAACAATCCGATACAAATCATCGATGTCTTAAAATATCACTCGTCAAAGCTAAACTCACATTACGTCGGCTGAAACCCGAGGAGGTGTTCAACCTCTCCAACATGAAAAGCAAAGCTTCATCGAGATGAAGAAGTCTATCGCATCATACAACCTTGAAATCTAGATGATGATCTACTTTTCAGTATGAAATGCTTTGAACTAAGAAGTAGGGAGTAAGTGTTGGACTATATTTGGCCCATCTAATGACGTGTCTGATCTTTGAGGATGTGGCAGACATTTGGATTTGTGACATAGGCAACCGACGACATGTGCTCGATGCGGTGGTGATGTTGTCGATAGATGACCAACCACATGAGGTCAGAACTTAGTCAAAGCCTACGACATCGGTCTTCAGCCAATCTCATCTCCTTTCCGTCCTGTCTCTCCATAAATCATCCTTCAGATCGAATGCTTCTGAAAGCCTTTGGCGCACAAATCTTGTTAAGCCGGCATTCTGTTGCAACGATCTACTACTTTTTTAGATGTGGATGGCTAGTTTTGTAATAACCTGCAGACACCCACTCTATTGTCTTTGACAGCTACTACTCTGACTCTGACAGACACTAACTGCTTAACAAACTTTTTTATAAAAGAAAAGAAAAGGAGAAGAAGGAAGAATTTTTAGATTCTACATTTTCACTATCTTTCTTCACTATTTCTCTCTCTCCAATACCCTCTGACTTAACCATCGGAGGGTCCCCCACCGAAAAACCCCCACCTTCTTCTCCCGTGTATGCGGACGATCGCCTACTCTAGCTTGACACCCAATCCGAGCTATCCCTCCATGTCAACCTTTATCTAAGAGGAGTAGCAGCACTTCTCTTTCTTCTCCCTTAAATACTCATAGAGAGATTTCTTTAGAGAGGAGAAAAAGTAAATATCCGGGACACCATCACATCTAGTTTTCTTTCTCGCTGGCTCTCTTTGGTGTCGAGCGCCCGAGTCATGCATCGACAAGAATAATGATTTTATGTTAATCCTAATCTAGATCGTCCGATTCACTGGGCCTTGTACAAGATTTGATTGACAGTGCCAGATTGAAAGGCCAACTTATGGTATAATGTACTAATGCATAGGTAGCATTTGGTGACCTAAATGAGATCATCACGATGATCTAAGATCACTGATGATCTCAATTATGTGATGATCTAATCACTAATAATCTAAGATCATTGCATTTGGTAAGTCATAATCCAATGATTAAAGATCTTCAGATGTCTATGGATAAATTGTTTGGTATTCTATAGGAATCTAGGATTACTGAATATATAACACCAAAATTATATAAAAATATATTTATTAATCAGATATAATATATTATAAATAAAAAATTACTATATTTATTAATATATTAATAATTAATAGATTCTATAAAAATATATTTACTAGTACTATAAATTATTAATCCTATAAAAATATATTAACTATTATTATAGAATTAATAATTTTATTTACGCTTATAATATATTATTTATTAATATGAATATTTATATTGATTAGAAAAATAAAGTACATATAAGTAATATATTAAATATTTTTTATTATAAAAATATAAAGTACAATAACATATTTTTACTCTAATTTAAAATTATCATTGAAGTATAATATGATAATAGTATGATTAATAATATATTATAATAAAATATATATCATAAATATAATATACAATATCATATTATATCATATATACAATATTAATATAATATATTAATAGTATATTGATGTATCTTTTTTT
Organism: Elaeis guineensis; assembly: GCF_000442705.2. Lineage (NCBI taxonomy): Eukaryota > Viridiplantae > Streptophyta > Magnoliopsida > Arecales > Arecaceae > Elaeis > Elaeis guineensis. The sequence goes on along the minus strand of NC_026008.2, from coordinate 40,605,848 downwards.
TGTTGGATTATGAAATATTTTTATTTTTATATTTTAGTCCAAGATCACTACTTGAGAGTGGTATTAGATTTCTGACCTCAAGGGCAAGTATCTCATTACTAGATTGGAAAGTGATTTGAAGAGTGGAGGTGGTTTAAAATCACTACCATGTAGGATCAGTATAGTGTAACCAAAAGTAATGATTTTATTACCTCCATCTACATCATCTTTGATCTTAAGTAGATCAACCCATACCTAACAGGGGTTTGTTTATGCTGTTTGGACTCGGACTATCTAGTCCAACCTATGTATGAAGATCTGATTCATCTTAACACAGGCCCAGTTTGTTGGATTACTGGTGACCCATCAAGGTGGACATGTGTGGGTGCTTGGTTGATGATGGATCAGGCTTCAAAGATGTGAAAGTTGCCGTTTGAAAACTTGATAATACAACTCAAGGACTACACTATCATCTGGATTGTTATAACTTTATTCTAAGTTGATGATCTAATGCAAAACTTGGTGATTGATCTTGGTGACTTGCCAAGCTATTCAGTGGATTCAACATTGGCTTTTTTTTAGAAGAGTGGATTTGGTATAAGCTTCAAATCTTGATCTCTTGACATTTGCTTCCATCCATATATGACTGAGTAAATTTTAAGCTATATTTTGTTTCATTAATCTAGTGGAAACACTAACAACTTTGAAACACAAATATCCAAGCAACACCAGAAGTGGTTGTTAGGTGATGGATTCATGGATGGTGCAAATTATATGATCATTTATTGTCAAAATTTTGAGAGGTATTTTCCAAAAGTATCATGCTAACTTTTGTTAATTTATTCATTAAATATTTTCCATAATATATCCTACCATCATTCATTCCATCATGGGAAGACTCTATACACCACCATATTTTTGGTCCAAACATGTTCAAATAGTTTATTTTCTCCATCCATCATGCTTTTTATGGATGCTCATCTCCTTTTTCTTGTTTTTTTTTTTTTTTAAATCATACAAAGAGACCTATCGGCAATGGGTTGCCAAAAAACTAAATAGTAATGTGCCAAATATCTTTAGGGGGTGTTTGGTTCGTAATTGTAATTGAAATCAGAATCAAAATAAACTAGAATGAGAATTGGAATGGCTATATCATCTGACATATTTGGTTTATAATCGTATTCTGAATTAGAATCGGAATGGAGTTTGAATGCTAGAAAAAAATAGAGATCGAGTCCGGAGAGATTGGAACATTCTCTTTCTCCCTTTGAATGGGAACAAGAATGAAATTTTCTCATAACTAAAAGTCTGTTTAGATGTTTTGGCCTAAAATTTTATGGCATTCATGAATTAGACCAGCATAATTAGAAAAAATCAGTCTAGATTAAGCTTGTATTCATAAATACTCGAGGGCGTTAGTGGATTTTATAGACGGACAATGAGATTTGCACTCTAAATCACCCTGTTTTGATTCTTAGAAGTGGGACAAAGAAAAGCACTTATCAAATAGAAGTGCTTGATTGGTTTTCGCATGACTGAGAAAAGGGCTTTAGGATGGCAAATGATAGTGTGAGAGGGAGAGGGTAGCCAAACATGGGGAATTGATCCTCAAACAAAGGGTTCTATTAATGGCAGTGGATTTTGTCATCACACAAACCATGGGAATCAAAAAAGAAGATGAACCTTAACGGAAGCTGATCTTTTTACTAAATTTTCTCTTTATCTATAGTCTTCAGCTGTGAATTTGAAAAGTTTTCTACGAAGGACCATGCGACGATGAATTAGCTAACTCAAGTGATGGATTAGAGTCTCTTGGCCCACCAGGAAGATTTGACCATGTATTGTCTAAAATTGAGATCATATAAAGATTTTGATGTCTGAGAAGAGTAAAACTAGCATCCAAAGGAATAATTTAGGATTTCTGTCATGGATCCTCATCTACAATGCCCTAAGACAACTGAGACGAATGCAAAGAAAGTTGCATATTGAACCCTTTACTACACAAACAGTAGAAAGTACTTAATTGTAGCTTATTGATTTTTTCAATCTTTTTTTCTAGGGTGAGGACTAATACTAGTTAAAAAAAGGGCTCTCCTCATCGATTAAAAGGGAGGAGATGCAACAACTAACAGATATAATAAAAGTTTTTCATTCAACCATAGTGTTTTAAGATCTTCTATAAGTGAAGCAATATATGCGTATGAAAAAGTCTGAATGTAATATGATGGATCCTTTGAACTTGTCTCAAATCAACGAGGAGAAGTTTTTACAAACAAAAATCCAATCTAGACTAATTTTTCCTAATTATACCCATCCAACTCATAAATTTTATAAAATTTTAAGTCCAAACATCCTAATAAATTTTAAATATCAAAATCGAGCTCCCCATGATTAAACATGCCCCATAAAATTTTAGTGATGTTGGAGTTTTTTTTTTCTCGTTCCGCCCATTTGTTCCATTCTTTAGAAACCATTCATCAAGATAATTCCCCGGTACGGTTGCGTTGGACGAACCCTTTTCATCTCCTTTTAGTGGCGGCGTTGCACGGAGCTATTACTTGTGCGGCCAGCTATAAAATATTCATTTTACGGTGCCATCTAATTTCTAGCAAACTACTGTTCATCCTCTTGATGCGTTAAAAAGGAAGACCACGCACAGTACCATGGATAAGGATAAAGGGGCAAAAATGAAATAATACAGTTATCGGTAGGTCCCATCAGGATTTTTTTTGATTAAAAAAAAAATTAAAGACCTTGCTGGAGAACTCCTTGAACAGGCTCCACGGTCGAGTTGTGCCGACCGCATGATAGTTTTGTACGCTTCCCTAGTGGGCATCAACAACCTATCATTTCCATCAGGCCCTCCCACAAGCCACCATAAACGGCCTCACCGATAAAAACAAAACAAAAGTGAAAAAAAAAAAAAGAAAAAAAAAAAAGCTATTGAACGGACGGTTTGTTTGGGAAGACCGGAGACAGCAGGCGCTGGTGCTCGCGTGGAAAATCATGGCATCATCCTAACGGGTGGGGCCCGCACGAGATGGTAAAGCAGCTTTTTAGACGCCGCCTTAAAAGCCTACAGAATTGTACCGAAAGCAAAAAAAAAAAAAAAAGAAGAAAGAAAAAAGAAGAAAGGCCTAGACCATGTGAAGCTCAAACGACACTTAAGATCATCCAAATATCCGAACTGCCCTAAACGGCGACAGCCATTGGCTCGCCAGTACGGTCTCGGTATAAGTGAATTAATAAATTACCCACCCCTGGCAACATCGGAGGGTGAGACGTAATTTTAGCATCTGTGAAGGCTGAATGGTAGGAAGGTTAAATTTTGTCCGTTTTAGAAACGGCCACTTCGCATGCTGGAGGAGCACGGGAGCAGTAACGTAAGGTCCCCGTTTGAAATTCGAATCCCGGGGTTAAATAGCATGACAAGAATGCCCTCGTATGGCACTAAAATTACAGGATAGAACTCTTGTTCTTTAGGAGATTTTTTTTCCCATCGCTCCCGATTTATTATGAAATATCATAAGCTTATAATTCTAATATCAGATAATTGAAGGAATTTTCCCACCGCTGTTTTTTTTTTGGTAAGAAGTGGCTTTTCAATTTATTATGGATATTCATTGTGCAGGACAGGACCTTTGAACGTCCTTTTTGACTTGTTATCAAAAAAAAAATTTTTTTTTGATGATTATTTATTTATTTTTTCTGAATATTATTTTTTTATTTTGTCTATTAATTTTTTAAAAGATTGTTTCCATCACGGACTGAAACAAACTAAAAGATATTATTGCGTTCCCCATCCATGTCCAGTCAGGAAGGGTAATTTTGTAATATACGAAAAAGTCGCGTGCGTTTAACGCAAATTGACCTCGGTCATCGAAAGCCCACATAATTTACTGATAAGTGTGCTGTCTTCTTCTTTCTTCCCCACTCTATCGCCAGTTGTTCTCCCGTCGCTCTCTTGCTCTTGCTTCAAGTGGTAGCTCTCTCGCTCCTCCACCTGCGCCAGACCTAGGGTTTCCTCTCCTTCGCTCTTCTCTTCTCCGAGCTCCGGCCTTGGGGTTTTTTCTAACCCCTTCTATGCCCGCTTTGCTTCCTAGGCCACTCAAGAACCAGGTAACCTCCCCCTTCTCCCGATTTGGAGCTCGTTCTCCTCATAGATGCCTCCGATCTGGGCCTCATTCGTTGTTTTCTCGTCGATTCCTTCGTTTCTTGATGCTTTTTTTTGGAACCAGGTGTTCTCGAGGAGGTCGACGAGAAATGTCTTCTTCCAGGAGGGGCCCGGAGCAGCCGGGCCCGAGGCGGATTCTCCGGACACAGACTGCGGGGAACCTTGGGGAGTCGATCTTTGATAGTGAGGTCGTGCCGTCGTCCCTCAACGAGATCGCTCCCATCCTTCGTGTCGCCAACGAGGTCGAGTCCATCAACCCTCGGGTCGCTTATCTTTGTAAGTTCCTCGTCAGCGGTTCCTTATGCAATTTGCTTTTGGTTCGTGTGTTTGTTTAAGCTACTCGTTGTCCGTTTTTACATGCCACGGTTTGATTTTTGCTGGTTTGGACAGTTTGGTTTGCATGTTAGAAAATTGCATAGCGTATGATTTTTACAGGAAATGATGCTAAATGGGTGACTGGGAATAATTGTAACCTAAACCTTGAGTTGAGGATCTCGGAACAATTGAGTGGGCAATCTTTGTCTGTCTTGAGTTTTCAAGTTATGCATGATGGATTGGATGCGAAGATTATAGTATATGAGGATTGAGTTTTTTTCTTTTTCATCAGTGGTAGCACTGACTATGGTTGGCTATTCAATACATTTTAGGGTAGATCTATCTTCGATACATTTGATGGATGCTTCCATTTATCTGCTATTCTATAATTGGTACACCCAGATAACTCCCAGTTTGATTTGTAACACAATTGACTTTGTTAAAATGAGCTTCCATACTCTTCTTAGACTCTTAAAATCTTAAATCTGCACTATTTGGATAAGTAATTGCGACTTATCAAAACATACACACATAATGGGGAAAAAAGAAAAAAAAGGAATAAAAATCTCATCAACTTGGGATATTATGTTCTTGTTCTCTTTACCAGCAGCTGAATGTTGGTTGTTGTAATTACTCTGTGTATGTTGTGTTCTATGATTTGTGCTATCTTTGAAGTTGATTGTCTCAACATTTTTCTTCAGCATTCTTGTTGGTGTCCTTGCTGTGTTCATGCTGAATATGAGATCTGTTATTTTTTTATGATGGGATAGGCCGTTTCTATGCATTTGAAAAAGCTCACCGGTTGGATCCGACCTCAAGTGGGCGTGGTGTTCGTCAATTTAAAACTGCACTTTTGCAGAGGCTGGAAAGGGTATGTCCTACATCCATTTGTTGTTATGTTATGCTTTGTTAGTATATGCTCTATGTGGTCAGCATTCTTTTCTTAGTTATGGATTAAAAATATTGCATGCAAATTAATGTTTTTTTTTTTCCTTTTCATGACAATAAGTTATATTTCATTGACATGTTCTTTAAAAAAAATCAATTTTTAAGTCTAGTAATCATCATAATCATTTTGGTATTGTTGTTAACAATATTGATTTGTGTCTATTTTTATGAACATTGAAGGTTTTTAAAGAGATTTATTCTTGTTTAAAGAGTTTTATGTTCATTTGCTTCTATAATAAGATTCTTCACAAAACAAATAGAGGCTGAGGTATAATGAACCAAATTCCCACTGAAGTTGTATTTTACTTTACCTTAATTAAAGACGCATTGAATTGCTATATTGTGAGGACCTTTACTAGAATGTCAAATATAGCGTCTCATGAGCAGGTTGCAATTTGAGGAGGAGAAACACATATTCATCTGATTTAATGATAATGATACTATTGCTTCTTGTTAATCAGAAGTTCTATAGATTTGTCTTTACTCCATGCATCAGATACTAAGCATCTCCACTATGTTGAAGACTCATCATATATGTTTTCAAGTATCATATTGGCAATTCAACGTTTTGGGTCTGGAGATATAGATGACCTTTACCTATCCAGTGCCTTGCCTAGCAGCTTAACTGCATAAGCTGAAGCTCAGGTGCTGATTCCAAATAATTGTTCAGCACTATTGAGATGGCTTAGTTAAGCGCTGGAGATCTCCCATAGGGATCAAACAGAAGATTTGAAGTGTGTGTACATATATATGCATGTTTATACATATGTATATGTATGTATATATGTAATTATGTATATGTATGTATGTATATATGTGTATGTATGCATATGTATGTATATATGTATGTATATACGTGTGTGTGTGTGTGTATTCATGCTTGTGATAACTAGTGGTGGGCATTCCCATGAACAGGTTTTTGTATTTTTTGATGCATCGGATGTAAAGGCATGAGTTGCTGTAGAAGGATACGTAACTAGCATTCCAAGATACATGACTAAAATTTCTTCATTTTACAAAGAAATTCTAGTTCTTTTTTTTTTTTTTTCAATAAGAAAAGTTGGATTTTGACTAGATAAGTAATAGTGTGATATATGGATCCAAATGTTGATTGAATGTTAAATGGCGTGCTAAAACATGCAGATGTATTTTTTTGAATACTTTATAAATGTTATCATTATCTTTAAAAGTTTTATATAAAGGCTTGTTATGGTCTTAATTAACAAAAGCATAGATTCATAGACGGCAATTGAGACCATATTTATCGTCATCATCCACTTAATCCTCCATCTTGCATATATCTCACATTGTTGATAGGCTAGCGGTCCTAGCTGTGTGATGGTGCCAAAAAACTTATTTTGAATTTTTTGTGGGTTCTATTAGATCACATACATATTTTCTCCAATTTGGAGGCGAGATAGCTAGAGCTTTTTCTGTCCTACGTTGGAGCCTCATATTTCAGCTTCTTTTCTTTCTTGTACATAAGACATAGGAATAACAATACCTGCTTTCTTGTTTTTCCTATCATTGCTTTCTCACTCCTCTCAAGTGTTTTGCTTTAGTCTGCAATCCTTTGCATGGTCCCATTGTTGGCTTGTCATGTGAAGCTGTTTGTAAATCAGATGACTGTTATTATACTCCATTACTGTCAAAAAGATCCTAACTCGCTCTCGACTGATGTATAATGGCATCTCAAATTTTGGAGGTAGACTATGACATCTTGTGATGCCCTCCTTGCCCGGCAAGTTGCAAGTGAACTAATGCATTCATAAACAACCAGAGCTTAGATTGATAAAATGAGTTCAAGTTGTTTGATTAGGCTAGGCTTTCACATGAATAGCCCCTGTTTTGCAAATGTGGTAGCTTGGGCTCTTGATTTGCTTGTTCGTGGCCAGGGTCAAGCTTGTGCATCCATTTTTTAGCCTTGCTAAAGCTACTTAGTTTTAAATGTGTGTAAATATAGAGAAGGTGAGATGCTCAGCTAGGTTTCAACATTAGCATTCTAGTGAAATTTATGTATCAAAGCACATTGAAGCATATTGCATTGATACTTTGCAATCGAATCGTGGAATCAGCTTGAATTGGGTAGTTCGGCGATGCGAGTTGATTTGGCCTGTAACCTCCCTTGTGGGGTCTATCGGTCGTGTTCTAGCTCGCATGAAGTGCTCTCTCTCATTCTACGTGAGCAAACCATTTAGGGATTTTGGCTGTTGCTGGCAACATGGTAATCCCTCTTCTCTCTCTGCTCCCCCTCGCCCCCCCTCGGCAGTGATCGTTGTCTTTAACCCCTTTCGACTCCTCTCCTCCCTCTCCCCTTATATGTGGGCCCCTCTCTCTCTCCTCTTCCTCTCCCATACTCTCTCTCTCCCTCTTTTTGGTTCAATATGCATCGGTCGCGATGGTACATGTTTGTACTATACCAAATCGGTCGCCAACCGATACAACCATCGATACCTTATCGATATGACCATCGGTACCTGCTTGGTGAACCTTGCTCTGCAATAGAGGTAGAAGAGGCCTATGCTTTTATAACCCAAGGAAGACAAAGGGCAAAATAAAGTAGGCATAAATTATGATTGTGGCCCATAGAGAATCTAATCGTAAAATGCCATAAGGCAAGATAACGAGCTATCATTTATGAAATGAGCCTAACTTCTAAATGGTCAATGAATGTATTACTTGTTAAAATTATGGACTTGAAGATGAGATCACAAGGGCACTAAAAACTTAATAGACGGATCTATATAAAAGCTTTTTTTATACTAAGGAGGCCAAGAACTAATGGCATGGTGGCAAACAATGAGAAATGATATCTCAGATTGTCAATTGGTTTGTACAATAGTTAGGAATGTTATCTTAATCCAGTGAACCTTAAGAAGATTCAATTTGCTTTTAAAAGCATGGAGGGCGTGCATATTCATACTAGAAGGAAGATGCACTATTATCCAAAAAAATATTACCATAGAAGGCTTTGAAAGGACTAATATTATCCAAAAACGCAAGAAGATTCATCCAAGTGGTTAATTTATGTGTGCTCGAGGAGAACGCGAACCAGGGGTGATGCCCCCAAGTGGTTAATGCATCGTGTCATGCCCCTGACCTGAGATCGCGAGCTAGGGATCATCGTAATCGCCACATTCTCATAAAGAACTCTCCTTATGAGCATGCAAGTCATCTCATGATTGTTATTGCAATATTATAAAGCAAACAACGGAATAAATAATCAATAAACTAAGTCCAAAATTTAACTAACTAAAATCGAAAAGTGAATATCTTACAAAATCTAATGGCATTCAAAAGATCTTACATCAAACTTCAGTAAAATTTGCAATCTAAAATAAAGAATATCGAAGTTCTGCATCTGATCGCTCTCTTAAACATATTCTCGTGCTATCTTAGTTTCATAATTTGGTAAAACATTAAGTTATGGAATAATGAGGTGGACAATTCGGTAAGAAATGAACACTTTATCTAGATTAATCAAGCAATAATAAAATAATAAAAACAATCATATATAGTACATTAATTCTGTCATGCCCCTAATCCAAAATCACTAGCCAGGGGTCATGACAACTGTTGCATACTCATGGAGAATTCTTTCCATAAGCATGCAAACATCTCATCACGATATTATAAAGCAACAATAGAATAAAATTCAAATAGTTAACGTTCAACTTTATTTCAAATAACTAAATTAAATATCTATATTTTGCATCAACTTCAAGAAATTCTAATCTAAAATAAAGATATCAGATTTTGCTTCTAATTCATTTTTTCAAATCGAATCATCAAGTCAAGCTAGTCCTCTGAATCTGTAAAAATCGTAAAATATAGAGTAATGAGCTGGACAGCCTAGTCAGAAATGTATACTTTAGTTAAATAAATTTAGCAATAATAATATACCCAAAATAAATGTGGAAGGTGCATCAATTCAAAATATACAACACTAATCAAATAAGATTCATGTAAATTCATTTTCATTCATAAATCTATCCCTTTCAAAACATCATACTAATCTTGATAGTCATGAATTAAATCAAAGTACCAGCGCATAATCGCTATTGGCAGGGTATCAAATTATTGGCATTTAGTCATTCTAATGGTAGGGTATCAAATTATCAGCGCACACCCTCACTGGTAGGATATTGAAGTACCAATGTTTAATCACCCCACTAGCATGGTATCAAAGTATCAATATTTAACTGCTTCACTGGTAGGATATCAAAGTACCAGCGTTTAACCTCTGCTTGTGGGGTTTGATGCATAATTAGGCTATCAGTCAAAATCTATCTCAAATCAATACACTTTCGTGAAAAACATATTTTATATTCCAACCGAATAATTTGTAAAGCCATGCGACGTTGAAATCAATCAGTATGACTCTTATCAAATTCAACATATTCGATCATAAATCACTTAATATTTCAAAAAAAAAACATATTCGGTAATTCAAATACCAGCATCATTTTCATAAATCATGAATAATCTAATACAAAAAATATTTTATAATATATCGATAAATCTAGAAAAAGTGCAGCATTACTTATCTTACACATATTCCAACAAATCCACAATTTCATATTTTTTTTTTCAGAATCTTCAATTCATAAATCATATTGTAATATCCAATTGTTGGATTTTTTTTTGTCTAGATGACTATGCCCCTATATAGAATTGAGTCTACTAATTAGAAAAAATAAGAATAATTAAGAAAGACAGGATTGACTGATAGTCGTACTCAACGATTTCGATCGATCCAATCATCTAATTTCATCTGATTAAGATTAAGTTAGGATATAGGTGGTTTAGTAAAGATCGAGAATGATCAAATCAGTAGTGTTCGACAAGAGTCAAGATGAAGGCCAATATGGTGCTCGACGATCAGAGATCAGTTTGATCAAATAACTTTATTTAATCAAGATTGATTTAGATACAATTAGCTACATAGAAATCAAATAGATCAAATCTGATGGTTTTCGGATCCGCCAAGGTGGCTGCTGACATGCTGTGCGACGATTGTGGATTTGGATTCTTCATTGAGCTCGATCAAAGCCATTGAAGGAAAGTCCTTTACTCGATCAATCTTAGAAAAATTTCATCGAGAAAAATAATTCTAGAGAGAAAGTTATGCGAGAGAGTGAAATTTTCTAGAGATAAAGTAGAGAGAGAAACTAAAGATGGAAAGTGGAGAGAAACCATTTCATGAAGGAAAAGAAGGAAGAGGGAAGAGAGAAAAACTCTCTTTTCTTTTGTTTTTTTTCCACTTTTCTTCTTCCTTGCGGAATAGGGACCTTCTTGTTCCCTTTGTTTCTTGGAATAGAGGAGTTTCTCCCCGATGAAGGCGGCGATCGGGGATGCTGTCCGTGGTGGCATAGGCGGGGGATCATCGATCAGTGGTCGGCGGCGATGATTGTCATCGAAAAATCAACAAAAACGGACGATAAAAAAAAGCAGAGGAATCAATCTGAGCCACCTTTTTTGACAAAATCCGGCTGTTCACCGATTGGAATCCATGACTAGGGGTTAAGGAACATGTGGAGAAGGATAAATCAACAGATTTGGGGATTTTTTCCTCTTTTTCTGGCGGTATTTGGCCCCGATTTTTGATGAATTCAAGAAGGGAAGATGGGTTTCTTTCGACGAAAAATAGTGGCTGGTGGTGAGGGGTTCATAAGGGACTTGGTCTGTTTAAATAAAAGTGGAGATGGGAGGAGCTAGACTTCTTCCTGGCCTTGAATTCCGACTTCGATCAGGAGTCCAACGGAAGAGAAGATGAGAGTCTTCTCTTTATTTTGTTTTGTTTTTTTTGGTGGTTAATCAGGCTTAATTAGGCCGGGTATTATAAATTTAAAATCAAATCTAAATATATTGCACTATCCAAACAATATGCTTGCATATCCGGTCTTTTCAAAATTCAAATTTCATATATAAATCATTTTTTGTCAAAACATTGAGTTCATCTTGGTAGCGACAAACTATGACTATATTAATATCTTGTGGCTGGGCCACAGCCCAATAATAATTGAAGTGCCATCGCGTAACCTACAATGATAGGGTATTAAAGTGCCAATATATAACATCGAGCAGTAGGTATCAACATGCTAACATACAATCTCCCACTAGTAGGGTATCGAAGTGCCAATGTATAATCTTCACTTGCAGGATATCATTGACTTCTAACCCTCACTGACAGGGTATCGAAGTGCTAATGTATAACCTCCGCTGGCAAGATATCGATATTCTAATGTATAACCCCCGCTAGTAGGGTATCAATGTACCGACGCACAATCTCTATTGGTAGGATATTAATACATAATCAGGCTGTGAGTTCAAATTCGTCTCGAATCAAAGCTCTTTTTTATTTAAAAAAAATTTCATGTTGCAAATACGCAAAACCATCGGTCATCGAAATCAATCGATCATAATCTATAATAAAATCAATATCATCGATCATGCATCAAATAATATTTTATAATAAGATATATTTAATAAATTAATATCATGCTTCATGCTTATAGATCACAAATAATGAGACTCAAAATTCAATGACATAGATACTATATAATTTGCTCATAAATCTAGAAAAAGGGTTGCATTACTTTGCGAGCGAAGCCAAACTATGGCTCTAATTGATACTGAAATCCCTTCCAATGCTTGATATTTAAAAATGATATTTTTATTAAATTTTCATCATGATTAATTTAAGAATAAAAAACCTAAATCTCAATACCATCACGTGACTGGCCAAGCGGTAGCGCCTCTTAAGTGGTGTTATTTAGGGCATCTAGTTGATTAACTACAAATCACGAGTTATGCTAGGATGCAATTGATAGTGAAATCTAGGTGTACCTAGCTTGGTAAGGTGGAAACAGCATGTTGCCTGGTGATCACGGGTTAGGATCCTTCTTGATCGGGATCAATCAAAATCGTTGAGAAGGGCCTCTCTAAGATCCAGAAAACTCTGGTCGAGAGAAACTATGTTGCGAGAGGAAAACTAGATAGAGAAAGTGAAGAGAAACTAGAGAGAGGATGCGGGGGAAGGGAAAGAAAAGAGAAAAGATGAGGAGAGAGAAAAATTGACTTGCTCTTTTTTTCCTTTTCTTTCTCTCTTTTCTTTTCTTTTCTTTTGTCCCTTTGTTTCTAGTGGAGTAGGAGATTCATGCTTCCTCTTTTTCCCAAAGTAGAGGATGCTCATGGCCAACAGTGGAGGCCAACAATGCTGGCCATGGCGGCAAAGGTGGAGATCCCTAGCCGTTGGCGGGTGGTGGCGGTCAACGATGAAAACTCGAAGAAAAAGGTTGAAAAATTGGGGAAAATTAGAGTTTCAAATTTTTCAAAAAAAATCCTCTGGTTGGAATCAGAACTCCATGGGCTAAGAAGGATGGGAAGGAAGATTATCTAAAGCATTAAGGGATCATACCTTATTTCTAATGATGTTTGGCCGCGATTCCGGTGGGCACGGTGAAAGACATTTGGAAGAAGGAAAGGAGTTCTCCAATGATGGCTTGATGACCGATGATGAGGAGACTCAAACAAAGATGCAGGGCTATAAAATGGATTGATGGGAGGTGCGTGGAATCTATCTTGGTGTTGGATTCCTCCGGTGACTTTGGGAGGAAGATGGCTCCCGTTGGGAGTCTTCTTCCATCGGCTTTTTTCCTTTTGGGCTGTTTTCAAATGTTTGGGTTGGCCAAGTGGATTGGGCCCAGTTTCTTCTAGGCTGGGTTATCACACATGGAGAACCTATATATGGAATATAAACTCCATATGCAGACTAATCATAATATTGATCTAATATATGCAAGTATTTCTTTACTAAACAAGTCTATCATTCTGATGAAATATGATTAAAGAGAAGTCAATGCGATAAGCATGCAATATAATGTTTGTCACTGAAAGATGCTATTCTAATTGCCGGTTATTCCAATAAAGGGAATGACATTCTTCTCCAAGAAACTAGTCTATGTGTAATGAGGTTTGCTATGCTAGTACCATGTGCCATACTGGTTCCTTACTGATATGGTATGGTGCAGCTCCCATACTAACACAGGGTTGAGAGACTTTGGCCCACACCAAAGCATGGTACTACTCTAAAACAGACAGTACGAATCAGTACAACACAAGCTAACTGATTTCTGCTCGGTATAGGTTGGTTCGGCCCCTATGTCATGCCGAACGTCGGTATTGTACACATACCTTACTGGCATAGTATGCTATGTTCGATACTGGTCTATAGGTGAATCTTGATTCTGTAATATGTTGTATAATTTGAATGATGCTTGATGCTATCACTGTGTGATTTATGCTTTTGTCTTTCATACTGCTTTCTGCATTTTCTAATATTACTGTATTGTATGTGTCATATATTAGATTGGATGGTTATTTTCTACCTTTCTTGTTGTGGATCCTGTTCTCTAAATTATGATGTTTTTCCTTTACATGTGGTGTTTTTTTTTTTTATTATGATTCATTGAAAATGTTGAAACTAAATGCAATCACTAATTGTGGTTGTATGTGTTGTCTTTTGATACATCATAATTTCATTTTCACAGGAAAATGATCCAACTTTAAAGGGAAGAGTCAAACAAAGTGATGCTCGAGAAATGCAGAGCTTCTATCAGCATTACTACAAAAAGTATATCCAAGCACTTCAAAATGCTGCTGACAAGGCTGATCGGTGAGTGACTTTTTCTCGAAGATGTTTATTGGGCTAATATGAGGAGTAGGATTATTACACGAAGATGCCACTGCTCTGACATATGGGCTTCTTTTATTCAGTGCTCAACTTACCAAAGCATACCAAACTGCCGCTGTCTTATTTGAGGTTTTAAAAGCTGTCAATCTGACACAATCTCTTGATGTTGATCAGGAGGTAAATGCAACTGATTTTGTCTGTTTGTTCTTTGCTGTTTCTCTTAGTTGATCTTCCTTACTAGAACTGGTTTCATTGTTATTATGTTTTAAAAATCAGTTTTTCTGTACATGTTATGTAATTATTGGTTTTCCACACAGATCCTGGAGACACACAATAAAGTTGAGGAAAAGACAAAGATTTATGTTCCTTACAATATTCTCCCTCTCGATCCTGATAGTGCAAACCAGGCCATCATGCAGTATCCTGAGGTTTCCATTCTTACCCTTTTCACTTGTCAGATATGTGTTTCTTGGCTAAACCATTCTAAAGAAGCTGATTGCATCCTGCAGATTCGAGCTGCCGTTTATGCTCTACGCAATACCCGGGGCCTCCCATGGCCTAAGGACTACAAGAAAAAGCCTGATGAAGACCTACTTGATTGGCTTCAGGCTATGTTTGGTTTTCAGGTGAAAAACTTTAGCAAAGAGATTTTTTCCAGATATGATGCTGTTCTTTCTGAAGTAGCTTTATGGAATTTGTTGGCAAATTAAACTTGTTGAATTTCTCATTTTTCCCTTTACATAATGTTATCAAATTTGTGTTGCATTTTCTAATGTGTGCAGAAGGATAATGTTTCAAATCAAAGGGAACACTTGATTTTGTTACTTGCAAATGTCCACATCCGTCAATTTCCAAGGCCTGACCAACAACCAAAGGTAGGTCTGCTTCTGCTATGCCTGCTACTGTAAATTGAATGCTGGAGCTCTACCATTTTGCTTTGCTGGTTCATATAAATAATTGCGATGTTTCTTGTTCAGTTGGATGAATGTGCACTAAATGAAGTGATGAAGAAACTATTTAAGAACTATAAGAAATGGTGCAAATACTTGAATCGCAAGAGTAGTCTGTGGTAAGTGTTGCTGTACATGTGTTTACATGGCATATTGATTTGCTATTTATCTAACATCAAGGATATATTATCTTCATTTCATTCTGATTTTCTGCCAAAATTTTAACTCTAATCTCTTTCATGTTGAGATTTCGGTTGCTATGATTTGAATGTCTTTTTGGCTGACATTTGTAAATCTATTGAAATTTTAGGTTACCAACCATCCAACAGGAAGTGCAACAGCGCAAGCTACTTTATATGGGTCTCTACCTTCTTATATGGGGTGAAGCAGCCAACTTGAGATTCATGCCAGAATGCCTTTGTTACATCTATCATCATGTATGTTGTCCAGCTATGACTCCATTCTCTTTCTGCATTTCAAAAGGAAAACACTTTCCATATATGGGTAAAGAGTATATATTGTGGTAACAAAGAATTTTTGAAATATTGTTCATAACCATTTTTGCAATTCTATGCTTTCAAACTCGGATAGTTTTCTGTTGCATTCTAGAGTGAAACTCCTCATATGCTACATGTACATCTTTCTTGTTTTCTTTAAGCATAATTACAATGTCTCAGTTTACTTGTAACACATGTTGGATAATTGAAGTGTTTCTTAGAAACCTATCCCATTGCCATAAATTATTGTGGAGAGTCTCCAATATGTAGATCATATGAGAAGCTGAAATGGTGACAGAAATGGAAGGATTAGATTTGATTTGCCTTATCAAGGTAGGTCTTGCTCTGTGATGCCATAGAACTGAGATTTGTTGTTGCTCTGTTTTCATTGCATATCATGTTGGGGGATGGTGTTGCTTGTTTGGTGACTAGCAGCCTTGCTCAAAAAATCTAGACATATAAGGGTTTATGTTTTCTTCATGCAACATATCTTAACGGTCTTTGGTTTTTTCATGCCGTGTATTTTCTAGCAAGCTTTGATCTTCCTATACTCTTGATGGATGGGTTAATGTTGATAAAACCAAAGAAAGCCACACTTAAAAACAATGCTAGGCTTGTTCTTGCTGTTGAGATATTAGAATATAACCTAGAGGACATGCAACTTTGCCTTTCGTGGCATTGGCACTTGGGGGTGGATAGGCTAAATGAGAGGCTGGTTAGCTTACAAGAGTATACCTTAACTGATACATAAGCTGTGCTGATGACTTTGCAGGATAAAGATGAAGACATTGATATTTTGTGCTAGGTGGACCATGCCATAGGAAGCTCAGTCATCTAGGCTTCATGAAATATTGCTAACATCTAGATCAATTTTTGTCCTCTATGTTTCAATAAAATAGTATGATTATTTTATTTTATATTTCCTTCAAGGCAAATAAATGTTGGATCATTGCTGCGTTGTCTTGGCAGCCGGTGTCTAAAGAACAAACCAGGAAGGTTCTAGCTATTGTAGTTCAATTGGAACATGCAGGCCTCAAGAGACAGTCAAGTGGTATAGGTGGTGAGGAGGGGGGATAGAGGCTCAAGTAGCTACAGAAACTGATAGCCAGAAAGGAACTACATTTATATTGATTTTAGGAGTTAGCACAACATTAAATTAAGGCGTTTGAACTCCCCTTTTGGGCTGCAGCTAGCGTGGCAATCAAAATCATGTGGAATGCTTGTATTGAAGGATTTCTAGAAAATCTCATCTCCTAGACGTGCATGCAGAAATTTAAACACTAGCAATGAAAAAATTTCAGTTCCAGATTAAAATTCTTTTAATCTATCATTATGCACGCAATAGATCTAATCTATTGATGTCTTAAGATCTATCACATGCAAGATCAAGATGCTGAAAATAAAAATCAGATTTAGATTAGATGAATATTTTTTTCGCAGAGCGAGGTTTCTGCAGAGCTGCACATGCGTTCGGCCTCTACGGTATCTACACGAAGTTTTAGATCCGATCAAAAGCCTTGGTCTTTAGCGAGGTGCTAGCTCCTTTACAGAAGACGCCTTTTTGATGGCTGATTGAAGACCCTTTTCAACTCTCTAAGCCCTTCCAGAGAACAAGGAGAAGAGAAGAACAGGAGCGAGAAGAGGAAGATCCCACAAGCCTCTCCTCTCTCTTTCACGCCCACAAGACCGCACAAGAATCCATGCCCAAAGAGCTTCCAGAAGTCCTTCTTCATGCCCTAGGGCTCTTTTTTATAGGTGGCATCCAAGGGAGAAAAGGGAAAGTTTGATAGGATCAAAATGCGTCCTGTTGGAACTCCAGGACTCAAGCTGATTCAAAACCAACTTTGACCAAATCAAACCTGATCAAATTTGATTTGATTCTAAGCCAAATAGAGGTGGCGTGGATGGGTTTGGGCTGGTCTTATCCCATGCCAAAGATCAGGTTGGCCTGGGCTTAGGTGGCGCAAGAAAAGGGGGCTACAGTGGAGAGAGAATCTCAGTCCAACTAGGATTTCTTGTATGCTGATTTAAATATGATCTAATCCTAACTAATTTAGGATGAGGTTGCACACAATCTAAGTTAATCACTAGTCCAATTAGGAACTCAATTAAATTTGAATTAAATCCTAATCTAATTAGAAAATTGATTTAATTTAGTTCTAATCAAACTAGGAATCGATCTCCTTGTGCAATTGGGTTATCTCATAATCCAATTAGACTTGATTTGATCAAACTCAAACCAAACCAAATTAAATCTAATTTTATTAGATCTAATTTGAACCCTATAGCTCAATCAAATTGAGCCAATTAGCAATTCAATTGCTAATCAATCCTTCTACAACTTACTAATACTTCGTAAGTTTGTCAATTGTAAGAATTGCATTATCATTATATTGATAATTAATTTTTATTACGATTCATAATTATAATTCAACCATCTAATGGGACAAAGATCTCTTTTGTGTGTGATCCCATAGGTTCTATTCTGTCTGATAGTGAGATATATTATGATCCTCATCACAATATCACTGAAATTTTCTTCGATGGGTTGGAACACTTCCAACTTTACCCATTAAGGGTTATCAATCATTAAGATGACGCTTGATAAATCTCACTATTTATCAGTGACACTAGCAGGATGTAGTGGCAATCTAGCAAAATGGAATATTGAATTTCTAGGTGTAGTTACTGTGTAGTTCGATTCCTCTGTCGTGAGTCCCGAGAAGACACAGGTCAAGGATAACTTATCAAATCCATTCGTTCGTCATATGTCGGACTCGAGTTCATGTGAAATTTTATGGAAACTTCTTTCCATCATTTATCTATCATGGTCATGGATTTTAGGACTTAGTCTCATGAACTACATAGGACTTTTTTCTTTCTACTAGAGTCGACAGATCCCATCTTGGTGCACATCTTATTCCTACAATGGATCTACTGTAGCCAACATACACCGCAAGATTTCAAATGGCTAGGTAACCAAATAATTATGCAGTCAAATTACAGTAATCCCATTGTGAACGGTCGAGGCATCGCAGGTCAAAGAATTATCTATACAACTGCAATTTTGAGTAAGTCACTGACGAGTGGATAGCCATCCTAGTGACTTCTCATATTGGTTACGCTCAATACCCTTGATCTCTATCAAGCACCTGCACTCTCACTCCAGTATCTTCACATTGTAGACTTGAGATCTGTTTGCTTAGGAAGGAAAGCAAGCCGTGCATCGATCTATTCGGATCAGTCACCATCCTTGTGACGATCCATTGATCGGGAGCATTCAGGATTTAACAACTAATGATATGTGCTTCAAATTCTCAACTCTTGAGAGTACGTATCATTGTTAATATCAAGAGCATAAAGAATTCTGAAATTGCCTTATTCAATTGAGTTTTCAGGCCATTTATTTATAGAAGAGGTAAAATACAAATATAGAATATATAATTTACATCTAGGCTGATTTACAGGACAGATTTATAGGGATATTTACATCAAGAAATCAAGACTAATAAGGAATATATAATTAGGCTGATTTAGGAATACAATATCAAGGTTGATAAGGAATATATAATCAGGCTGATTTAGGAATACAATATTTATAATTGACTTTCCATAACACTCCTCAAGTTGGAGCATAGATGTTAATCATGCCCAACTTGTTATAAATGTAGTCAACCTGAGTTCCATTTAGAGTTTTTGTGAAGATATCTTCTAACTATTCTCCAATCTTGACGTGCCCTATTGAGATAATCTTTTTTTGAATCTTTTCACGAACAAAGTAATGGTCAATCTCAATATGTTTAGTTCGTTCGTGAAACACAGGATTAGAAGCACTATGAAAAGCAGCTTGATTATCACACCACAACTTAGCAGGTAGTGAAGTCTTAAGACCAACCTCATCTAATAACTGATGTATTCACATTACTTCGCACACGGATTGTGCCATAGCTCGATATTTAGCACTAGAACGAGAAACCACACTCTGCTTCTTACTCATCCATGATACCAAGTTCCCTCCAACAAAAACACTATCCTGTAGTTGATCTCTTGTCAACCACCTTTGAACTCGCCCAGTCAGCATTTGAAAAGCATTCAATATTCGAATGTCTATGATTATTATACAAGAGACCACGTCTCGGTGCTCCCTTCAAGTAACATAAAATTTGTCCCAAAGCTTCCCAATGGACAATAGTAGGAGATGACATAAACTGACTTACTACACTCACAAAGAGTATGCAATATTAGGATGAGTCATTGTAAGATAGTTCAACTTGCTAACCAATCTCCTATACATCTTAGGATCTTCAAATAACTCACCATCCCCTGCTGTAAGTTGGAGATTAGGAGTCATCGGTGCATTGCAAGGCTTAGTACCTAATTTTTCTGTTTTTGCCAATAAGTCAAGGACATACTTTTTCTGAGATAAGAAGATACTTTTCTTACATCTTGTAACTTCAATGCCCAAAAAATATTTTAACACACCCAAGTCTTTTGTTTGAAAGTGAGTTTGGAGGAAGGATTTGAGAGATGAGATGCCTGTAGAGTCACTACCTATGATGACAATATCATCCACATAAACCACTAGCAAGATTAGGCCAATCTCAGAATGCCTATAAAAAATTGAATGATTAGACTTACTTTTTTACATACCAAACTCCTGTACCACCTCTTTGAATCTCCCAAACCAAGCTTGAGGACTCTGTTTTAAGCAATAAAGAGATCTTCGAAGCCTGCAAACTTTACCCAACTCTCCCTGAGCAACAAAATTAGATGGTTGCTCTATATAAACCTCCTCTTGTAGATCGTCATGAAAGACATTTTGGATATCCAGTTGGTATAGAGGCCAATCGTAGGTGCATGCCAGAGAGATGAACAAGCGAATAGAAGTAAGTTTGGCCATAGGAGAGAAGGTGTTGGAGTAATCAACCCCATAAGTCTGAGCATACCCTTTGACTACAAGACGAGCCTTTAAATGAGCCACAGAACCATCTAGATTGACCTTCATTGTAATCACCCATTTACAATCAATGGCTTTCTTCTCTGGGGGCAAAGGCACTAGTTCCCAAGTACCATTATCATCTAAAACTACCATTTCTTCTTCCATAGCAGCATGCTAGTCAGGATGTGACAATACCTCAACAACAGTTTTAGGTATGAAAATAGATTCTAGGAAAGTAATAAAACAACGAGAAGAAGACAAATAATCATAAGAGACAAAAGAGGAGATAGGATAAGTACATTGATGTTTACCTTTGCGAAGAGCAGTGGGAAGGTCTAAGTCAGAATTACGATCATTGGTGGTGACTGGATCTTCCGATGAAGAAGCTGATGGAGGGCATGAGTTGGGAGTCTCCAACCTACGAGAATAAAGATGAACAATAGGAGGTCGAACAGTTGCTGGAACAGATGGATCAGGAGATATCTGAGGATTCTGAGTGCTGGACATGTGTTTAACGGTGTAGACCAAGAAATCATCTTCCTTCCCCTGACTTTCATAAATGGAAGAGGGAGAGAAAAATGGAGTAAACTCAAGGAATGTAATATCTGTAGACACAAAATAATGATTAAGGATTAGAGAGAAACACCTATACCCTTTCTGAACTCGAGAATATCCAAGAAAACATATTTCAGAGACTTTGGATCCAATTTAGTTATCTGGGGATGAACATCTCTCACAAAGCAAGTACTACCAAATATATGAGGTTCAATGGGAAACAAAGATTTAGATGGAAATAAAACAACATAAGGTATGTCACCATTAAGGACAGAGAAGGCATACAATTGATCAAAAAATAGGCTGTAGAAACAGCATCTTCCAAAATTGTTTTGGAACTTTCATTTGGAAAAGAAGTGCTCTAGTTACCTCAAGGAGGTGTCGGTTCTTCCTTTCGGCAACTTTATTTTGGGATGGAGTATCAACACATGAGGATTGATGAAGAATACCATTCTGTGATATATAATTTTGGAAATTTTCTGAAAAGTATTCTTTGGCATTATCACTTTGCAATATACGCACAGAAATATTAAACTGCATTTTAATTTCAGTATAAAAGATGCAAAAAATAGAAAATAATTTTGAACGATTCTTCATTAAATATAACCAAGTAGCATGAGAGTAATCATCAACAAAGGTAATAAAATACTTGAATCCAGACTTGGAAATAATAGGACACGGATCCCAAACATCAGAATGAACTAACTCAAGAGGAGACAATGCCCGTTTGTTGACTCGGGATACTGAAGGTAATCGATGATGTTTGGCAAATTGACACGACTCACATTCTAAAACAGATAAAGATTGAAATTGTAGACATAACTTCTTTAAAGTAGACAAGGAAGGGTGTCCCAACCGACAATGGACTTTGAAAGGAGTTAAAGGTACTGGAGCAAGCAAGAGATTGTGACACCTGTTTATCAAGGATATAGAGACCACCTGACTCACGACCTCTATCAATAATCTACTCCATTGTAAGATCCTGAAATACATAATGATTAGGGAAAAATGAGACAACAATTTAGGGCACGAGTTAGTTTACTAATAGACAGTAAATTGAAAGCGAACTTAGGTAAGCACAAAACAGGCGACAAAGAAATTGATGATGTTGGGTGTGCAATTCCAGAACTCATGACACAAAATGTAGACTTATCAGCCAAGATAACATTAGAAGAGATTGTATGAGACTGAAAGGCAAATAAAAGGCTAGAATTACCTGTCATATGGTCTGTAGTGCTAGAATCAATGACCTATTTTGAAGAGGAAGACACAAGGTATGTAGTGGATTTACCTGACTCAGCGATAGCAGTAATGGGGGAATTGGTAGACTTTAAAGATGCTTGATATTGGGAGAATTGTGCAAACTCTTCTGCAGACACTTGAATAGTTTTCTTGGAGGATGAGGCTACTGGAGACTCGTTAACAGCTACATTTGCCCCTTGAGATTGTTGAGATTTGTTCTGAAGTTTCTAATACGAGCGTTTTGCATGCCCAAGCTCATGACAGTAGTAACAAATAATTCCTCTTGAATCACGATTGGGGGCAATCTCTCTACTTCGCTGATTACTCCAATTGCCATAAGCCCCTCTATTTCCTCTATTATTTTGTCATCCAGTATCATTGCGATTGACAAGAGCACTACTAGCAGGTTGAGAAAGCTGAGAATTTTCTGTACGGAGCACTCGAGTAAAAGTATCATGCAAAGAGAATTCTTAGAACTAAAAAGAATCTGAGATTTGGCAGTTTAAAATTCTGGAGGAAGACCAGTCAGAAAACTCATCCCAGCCATTTGCTCTCGTCGGGCCTGCTGAACTTTTACATCAGGACTAAGGGGCAATAAAACATTAAGTTCCTCGTACACTCTTCTGAAATCCATAAAATAAGACATAAGAGTTTTATTTTGTTTATCTGCATGATAGAAAGCCTTGCACACATCATAGATACGGGAAATATTATCTTTGCCAGAGTACAGAAAATCTAAATAGTTCATCAATTCTTTAACAAACTCGCAGTGATTAATTAAGCTAATTGCCTTACTGTAAATAGAGTTTCGAAGTTGTAAAAACAATCGAGCATCCTCCTTTAGTCAGTTGTCTTGTATCATCACTGGGTGGATCACTCGTGAGGTGATCATCTTTATCAGTACTACGCATGTAAATACGAACCGTCTTGCTCCACTCCAAATAATTGGAGCCATTAAGCTTATGTTTACTGATCTTAGTCATCATCGGAATCACATCAGCAATTTATGTCTTGTTCTTATCCATAGTAGATTTAGTCTCAGCCATAATGTCAGATAGAATCTGATGGAAAGAGGGTTGCAGCAAAGGTCTGCGAAACCGGTATCGGTGGCCAGATCGATCGGTCGGCGGTACGGTTCGGCATGCCTTTGTTCCGTTCCGAACCGAGGCGAACCAATGAAGGAAAACGGAGCCGAATCGGAGAAGAAAAAGAGAAAGAGAGAAAGAGAGAAATAGAGATAGGGAGGAAGAAAGAAAAAAAGGGAGGGGGGTTCCGTCGGAGGGGCCGTCGAAGGGCCTTCGGCGGGCTGTCGTAACCCGCAGGCGGCATTTACGGCCCTTGCGGCTCCGCGGCGTGAAATGCCCCTGTTTTCATGTTTTTTTTTTAAAATATTTTTTAAAATGAAGCCAGCATTGGGTTTACCGGCATCACTTAAGTGAAGCTGGCAAATCCCATGCCGGCTTCATTTAAAAAAATATTTTTTTTAAAAAAATGAAAAACAGAGGCGGATCACCCCCGTTTCACACCGCGAAGCCGTGGGAGGCATTTACGCCGCCTGACGGCCACGACGGCCTGTCGGAGGCCCTCCGGCGGCCCCTCCGGCAGACCTCCCTCCCTCTTTTTCTTCCTCTTTCTCTTCCTCTCTTTTCCTCGTTCTCTTTTTTCTTCTCCGGCTCTGGCATGTTTTTTTTCTTCTCCGGCTGCAACCAAAGAATGCCGTTTTCTATGTCGGAACCGTCTTGGTTCCCCATCGGGATGGTTCGACACGCCCTGTACTGAGCGGTTCGGCCCGGTACGTCATTCTTTGGTTGCAGCAATTACCAATTTCGAAGTACCCATAAGAACGCACCAATACCTAAGGCAGCTCACAAGGTTGCACTAATCGATGCAAGGCGATGTTGGGGAAGGAGCCTGAGAGCAAGCCGATGCTGGACACGTCCTCATCGGCACATGGGAGCATCAAAGGAGTAGCGCGAGAAGTTTACTCGTCGGGAATCCGATGATCGGATTCAGGGGATTCAGGGGACTGGCTGATTGGCAACCAAGCAACTTGCTCTGATACCATGTTAATATCAAGAGCATAAAGAAAATTATGAAATTGCCTTACTCAATTGAGTTTTTAGGTCATTTATTTATAGAAAAGGAAAATACAAATAATAGGATATAGAATTTACAATCAGGCTGATTTACAGTGCAGATTTATAGGGATATTTACATCAAGAAATCAAGGCTGATAAGGAATATATAATCAGGCTGATTTAGGAATACAATATCAAGGCTGATAAGGAATATATAATCAAGTTGATTTAGGAATACAATATTTACAGTTGACTTGTCATAATAATCATCTATTAATTTTTCGGACGATTCATGGACACAATTTAAACACAACATGAATAAAAAATAATTTAAATTTTATTTATTTCAAAAATTCAATTACAAAAATTATGCCCTTAGAATGTGTACATGTATCAGCCAATCTGGCTTCTAGGGCATACATTTAACAAACTTTTACTTGATCTAAAGCCAATTGGCCATGTACCTAAGCTCCATCTTCTTAAGATGAGCTTCAATCTTTTATTGGCTTAGCAGCTTGGTCAGAGGGTCAGCCACATTCTCTGTGGAGTTGACTCTCTGCATCTCGATAAATTTTTTCTCGAGGTATTCGTGAAACAAATGAGATCGCACCATTGTTGCTGCGGAAGAGTGGAATGGCATCACATCCAGCTCTGCAACAAAATTTTTGAAACAGAATCTTTAGCAACCTCTAACGTGGTGACATACTTTGCCTCCATGGTGTAATCTGCAATGATCAGCTGGTTGGAACTCTTCCAACTAACCACACCATTATACAGGAACAAAATTTGATGTAGATTTTCTATCATTAATGTCAGATATGAAGTCTGAGTTTGTGTATCCCTGTACCCGTAAGTCTCCTCCAAAGATCAAAAAGAGATTCTTAGTCTTTCTCAAGTACTTAAGGAGATTCTTCACAGCAATCCAGTGCTCCTCATTTGGATTTGACTGATATCTGCTTGTGACACTCACAGCAAGAACGATATCAGGTTGAGTACATAGCGTAGCATACATGAGGCTCCCTATAGCAGAAACATAAGAGATCTTGTTATACATGAGGCTCCCTATAGCGTAGCATACATGAGGCTCCCTATAGCAGAAACATAAGAGATCTTGTTATACGCTGTATCTCTTCAGATGTGCTAGGGCACATCTTCTTGGAGAGATGAACTCCATGCTTGAAGGGTAATAGATCCCTCTTAGAGTTTTTCATGCTGAACCGCTTTAGCATTTTTTCTATGCACAGTTGCTGTGACAAATCTAGCATTCTCTTAGATCTATCTCTATAGATCTTTATTTCTAGAATATAGGATGCTTTTCCAAGGTCTTTTCTGGAGAACTCTTTAGACAACCAAAGTTTTACAGAAGTCGTCTTGAGAATGTCATTCTTAATTAGGAGGATGTCATCTACGTACAATACGAGAAATATGACAGTCCTCCCACTGACCTTCTTGAATACGCACGGTTCCTCCTCGTTCTTGATGAAATCAAATGCTTTGATTGCATCATTAAAATGAGTATTCCAAATCCGAGACGCTTGTTTTAGTCCATAAATGGATCTTTGCAGCTTGCAGATCTTATAATCTCCATCATTGGATGTGAAACTCAAAGGCTGATCCATATAAATATCTTTCTCAAGATATCTATTTAGGAAGACAGTTTTCACATCCATCTGTCAAATTTCATAGTCATAAGCTGCTACAATAGTAAGTATTGTTCGAATGGACTTTAGCATGGCAATTGATGAAAAGGTCTTTTGATAGTCAATGCTTCGCGCTGATTATAATCTTTAGCCACAGGCCTAGCTTTAAAGATCTCCACCTTTTCATCCGAGTCGATCTCTCTTAAAGATCCATTTACACCCAATAGGAACTATTTTTGTTGGTGTATCTACTAAGATCCAAATCTGGTTGGTATGCATTAAGTCAATCTCTAACCTTGTGGATCATTTTTTGGAGTCAATGGCTGACATCGGCTCGTCATAGATTTTAGGATCATCACCATGGTCCACATCACCCATAAAGAATATTTCCTCTACATCCTCTTTCAGTATACCCATGTATATTTCAGGAAGATGTGAGATCCTAGTGGATTTATGAGATGGAATGAGTTCCTTAGGTTCTATGACTCGCTGCTCTTCAGAGATACTCTTTGAGTTGAATTTTTCTCTCACTGTCTCCATCTTGGATAAATTTTTTTCCAAGAATATGGTATGCCGGCTCACAATCACATTATGATCTTTCGGAAGATAAAAATAGTATCTCAAAGACTCTTTTGGGTAACTTATGAAACGAACTCTCATAGATCTAGTCTCTAACTTGTCCGTCTGTTGTCGTTTGACATGTGTCGGACATCTTCAAATTTTGAGGTGATCAAAATTGGGCTTTTTACTATGTCATATCTCATATGGTGTGGTAGGAATAGACTTAGAGGGAATTCAATTAGTTAAGTAATTGGCTGTTAGTAAGGTATGTCTCCAAAAAAATAGAGGGAGGTCAATGAAGCTCATTATGGATTGAACCATATTCAATAGGATCCGATTTCTTCATTTTGAAATTTCATTGAGCTGAGGCATTTCAAGTGGAGTCCATTGAGAGACTGCCGTTTTCTCTGAAATAATCAAGAAATTCACCACTCAGGTATTTTTCTCTTCGATCTAATCGAAGAATCTTAAGTGATTTTCTAGTTTGCTTCTCAACCTCAGATCTGAATTTCTTGAATCTTTCAAAGACTTCAGATTTATCTCTCATAAGGAATATGTACCTATACTGTGAAAAATCATCG
Organism: Elaeis guineensis; assembly: GCF_000442705.2. Taxonomy (NCBI): domain Eukaryota; kingdom Viridiplantae; phylum Streptophyta; class Magnoliopsida; order Arecales; family Arecaceae; genus Elaeis; species Elaeis guineensis. The sequence continues at coordinate 40,578,694 of NC_026008.2, read as the reverse complement.
GTAAAGGTGAAGTAAAGGTAATCTTTTCTGGTTGATACATCAAGTGGATCGTACACATCTGTATGTACCAGAGCAAGTACCTCAATGGTTCTTTCCTTATGTTCCATAAAGGGTAGCTTGGTCAATTTTTTTTTTGGAGATAGGACTCACAGACTGGAAACAACTTATCCAAGAATGAGTCTAAAAGATCATCTTTCTTCAGTCTATTTATCCTTTCTTTTCCAATATGACCTAGCCTAAGGTGCCATATGTATTTTAGGTTAACCTCATCTCTAGATCTCTTAGATCCAATGACACTCACTGTTTGCTCGGATAGGTTAACTGATTATAGGTTAACTGATTCATCTGCATCAACATGCAAATGATTGAAACTATTAATTAACCACTTCCAACCACTTTATTTTCAAAATAAATGATACAATGGTCCTTTCTGAAACTAATTTCATAGTCATCCTGTGCTGGGCTTGAAATAGAAATTAAATTTTTGCTAGTAGTAGGTACACAATAACAGTCTCATAATTCTAGATAGAAATCAGATGATAATCGAAGAGGATAGATCCCTACAGTCACAGCAGCAACTTTTGCTCCATTGCCTACTCGTAGGGTCATCTCTCCTAGCCTCAATCTTTTACATTCCTTAAGATCCTGCATTGAAGTGCATAAGTGTACATTAGAATTAGAGTCTATTACCCAATTGGTAGTAGAAGAAACCGCAATGTTAGTCTCAATCACGAGCAGATTCGACATACCTTTTAAAGGTGTGTTTCTTGAACTCTTCAAGGTCCTTATCGGCATTTTCTGATCTAAGACACAACTTAGCTACTCGAAACTTAAAATATCTTTCAGGTCTTTTAATATCCTTACAGATGGAACCTAACAATTGTTTGTACTCAAAGAAGCGGGCAAATTACTTAGGCAGACAATTGTCCTATAGAGAGAAGTTTTTAGTTAGACTTTTGTAATTGATTTTTGTTTGCTTTAGGAATTTTATTTTAAAAAATAAACTATCTCCCACTATTTCTGCGAAGCCCTACACTCCTCAGGCATGAAAAGGAGAACCCCTTCATGAGTTAGGGTTTCTAGTGGTACTGCGGTCCCATCGATTGGCATGCTACCTCACCTGACAGTTATTGGGAACATGTCAACCAATAGGTGGACAATTCTTGTCCAATCTTCTTAAGCAAATTATAATAGATCTGGGCTCTAGGTCCTGAAATCTCACCTAACAATTATTGGTCTCATTCTCTATTTAAGTCAGACCCACCATTGAGCACAAGTGAAGCCGTCATTGGGATCCTCACCTGACAGTTATTGGATCCAATCCTATCTCCATCCCGCAGCATCTCATATCAGTAGAGTGGTTGCTTCTCTCCTGATGCAACTGAACCACTGTGTCCAGTCGAGAACAGCCAACATCGGAGAGGGCATGGTATTTTACAATGGTGGAAGACCCATTGATTTAATATTATTGAGGAGATTTTATTTTAGGTCTTTTTAATCCTAATTAATCATAACTGTTATGACTAACTCTAAGGGCGTGGGCTAGCTCGAATCACAGAGCAACCACATCAAGACTAATCAACCAAATTGACTAGAAAAGTGTAAGATTGGTGGGGGTCCCTCTGTTGCTTTCTTTAGACATCAATAAATTGGTCATCAATAAATTGGTCAGGTCAGCAAATGGAACTAATTAAATAACCATCTCCCTTTAGGTCAAACCAAACTACTTTCTTTAGACACCAATAGGTCAATCAATTTCGAATAGGTTAGCTTGTGTAACTCAGGCTAAGCTACTGAGCCAAATCAGGTCTTTGAGTTAATCGATCCAACATGAGATTGTTAATCGATGCGTCCAATCTACAACTATTGGGTTGATCTTGAGTACTCTTGACCTAATCCTAATCAACTCTCGATTGGGTTGGATCAATCGCTCATCTCGATTGAGCCCTATCATGTACTAATCGATTACTCAAAAGTAATAAAATTACTAGACCTAATTGAACTATTCAAGCCCAAACCCTCATGTTTTATGCTTAAAATTAAGATATTGAATTCTCAATTTCAGATCCTTAATACTTAATTTCAGATCTTTAATTCATAATTTTAGATATTTAATTAAGTACATTATGAACATGAGGTAGTTAAGATGTCGAAATTACTTTCATATGTAAACATTTAATCATGTATCTCATATATAACTTCTTAAATTTCAAATTTATGTTTAGATCCTAAACATTTTTGGATCTACTGTTTTGATTTAAAAAGGGTCTCATCTCACATCATCCTAGGACAACAACCGTTCAGCATAATTTTCATTATGTGAGGGCAGCTTTATGTCAGGATGATTTTGATTAACCCAACCAATTTAGATCTAATCTAAAATAGGTTTAATCAATTATACATCTCATTATATTTAGTCTAATTACATACATCTCATGTATGTTAGATCTAACAAACTACATCTACAGATATCACATATGCATATCACTTATATATCTCATGTATAAACAGGATCTAATCATGTACATCTCATTTAACATAGATCTAAATATGATCATATCATAACATACATCTTATGTATCACTTAAGCATCAAAGTTTAATCTTATGCATGACAAAAATTAGATATGAAAATTTCGATCAACATGTTATCAAATAATGTTCCACAATCATTCTAGGACAACAACTTATCAGAACGATCTTGAACTTTAACCAAAAGTTTTTAGATCTATTAAATCTGATTTTCAGATCTTAATCTAATGCATATGAAACAATCTGGCTCGGATACCACTTGAAGGATTTCTAGGAAATCTCATCTCCTAGATGTGCGTGCAGAAATTTAGAAACTAGCAGCGAAAAAATTTTAAGTCTTAGATTATAATTCTTTTAATCTATCATGCACGCAATATGTCTAATTTATTGATGCCCTAGGATCTATCACATGTAAGATCAAGATGCTGAAAATAAAAATTAGATTTAGATTAGATGAATATTTTTTTTGCAGAGCGAGGTTCCTGCAGAGCTATACACGAGTTCGGCTTCTACGGGTATCCATACGAAGTCTTCAATCTGATTAGAAGCCTTGGTCTTCATCGGGGTGCTAGCTCTCTTGCAGAAGATGCCTTCTTGATGGTTGATTGAAGATTCTCTTCAACTCTTTAAGACCCTCTCAGAGAATAAGGAGAAGAGGAGAAAGAACAGGAGGAAGAAGAGGAAGATCTCACACGCCAAGAATGAACCTGAAAGGAGATGCCTATTCTTTCTCTTTCACACCCATAAGACCTCACAAGAATCCATGCCCAAAGAGCTTTCCAGATGTCCTCCACGCCTTAGGGCTCCTATTTATAGGCGGCATCCAAGGGAGAAAAGGAAAAATTTGACAGGATCAAAATCCATGTCCCACTGGAACTCCAGGACTGAAGTTGATTCAAAACCAACTTTGACCAAATCAAACCTGATCAAATCTAATTTGATTCTAAGCCAAATAGAGGTGGCGTGGTGGGGTTTGGGCTGGTCTTATCCCACGCCAAAGGCTAGATTGGCGTGGGCTTAGGTGGCGCTAGAAAAAGGTGCTGTAGTGGAGAGAGAATCCCCGTCCAACTGGAATTTCTTGAATGCTAATTTAAATCTGATCTAATCCTAACCAATTTAAGATTACGTTGCACACAATCTAAGTTAATTCCTAGTCCAATTAGGAACTCAATTAAATCTGAATTAAATCCTAATCTAATTAGAAAATTTATTCCATCAAGTTCTAATCAAACTAGGAATCGATCTCCTTATGCAATTGGATTATCTCATAATCCAATTAGGTTTGATCTAATCAAACTCAAACCAAATCAAATTAAATCTAATTTAATTAGATCTGATTTGAAGCCCATAGCTCAATCAAATTGAGCCAATTAGCAATCTAATTACTAATCAATCCTCTTACAACTTACTAACATTTAGTTGTCAATTGCAACAATTGCATTATCAATCATATTAATAATTAATTTTTATTATGATTCATAATCGTAATTCAACCATCTAATTGGACAAAGACCTCTTTTGTGTGTGGCTTCATAGGTTTTATTTTGTCTGGTAGTGAGATATATTATGATCTCCATCACAATATCATCGAAACTCCTTTCGATGGATTGAAACACTTTCAACTCTACCTATCAAGGGTCATCGATCATTAAGACGATGCTCGACGAGTCTCACTATCCATCAATGATATTTAGCAGTATGTAGTGGCAAATCAGCAGAATGGAATATTGAACCTCTAGGTGCAGTTATCGTGTAGTTTGGTTTCTCTGTCGTGAGTCCCGACAAGATACAGGTCAAGGATAACTTGTGAAAGCCGTTCGTCTGTCATATGTCTGATTCAATCGACTCAGGTCCATATAAAATTTTATGAAAATTCTTTTTCATCATTTACCTATCATGGCCATGGATTTTAGGATTTAGTCTCATGAACTACATAGCATCTCTCCCTGTCTACCAGAGTCGACAGATCCCATTTTGGTGCACATCCTATTCTTACAATGGACCTATTGTAGCCAACATACATCCCAAGGCTTCGAATGGCTAGATAATCAAGTAATTATGTAGCCAACAGCTGAGGCACTGCAGGTCAAAGAACTATCTACATAACTACAATTTTGAGTAAGTCACTGATGAATGGGTAGCCATCCTAGGGACTTTTCATATTAGTCACGCTCAGTACCCTTGATCTCTATCAAGCATCTGCACTTTCGCTTTAGTGTCTCCACATTGTAGATTCGAGATCCGTCTACTCAAGAAGGGAAGCAATCCATGTACCGATTTATTCGGATCAGTCATTGTCTTCGTGATGATCCATCGATCGGGAGCATTTAGGAATTAACCACTAATGACACATGTTTCAAATTCTCAACTCTTGAGAATATGTGTCATCATCTGTTAATTCCTCGGACGATTCATGGATACAATTTAAACGCAACATGAATGAAAAATAATCCAAATTTTATTTATTTTAAAGATTCAATTATAAAAGTTATGTCTCTAGAATGTGTACATATGTTAGCTAATCTGGTTTCTAGGGCATACATCTATTATGTTTGGACAGTGGCAAGTTTTTCCCTTTCCCAATAGTTGGCAAAAGAGGCATGTGCAAATGTGTCACAGCTTTGTTGATGGTAATGTGAGTCGAAGGGACCTGATCTGATATTCAAAAATAGACCCAGTTCATGTGATTTCCCCCATGATAAACTTATTGAGTACAGTTTAGCATGGCTTTAGCAAGTAGTCAACCAAAGTTGTGCTTACCAGTGAGCTTCTTTTGAGCAACTTTACCATTATTGCGTTCTGCTTTTGCTGTTATGCGGTGGTATTCTTTCCCCTTAATGTTTATTTCTCCATTTTTAGATGGCTTTTGAACTATATGGAATGTTAGCTGGAAATGTGAGCCCAATGACCGGTGAGAATATAAAGCCAGCATATGGAGGTGATGAAGAAGCCTTTCTAAGAAAAGTTGTGACTCCAATTTACCTAGTTATAAAACAGGTATTGTTGCAGGTGATTCCTGTCAATTTGGTTAATTTTTGATACTTAAGCAAGATGTAACTGTTGCATGCAGGAAGCCGAAAGGAGCAAACAAGAAAAATCAAAGCATTCACACTGGAGAAATTATGATGATTTAAATGAATATTTTTGGTAGTATGAGAACAAAACTTTATTAATTGCTAAATGTTCTTAGTTCTGTCTATTAATATCTTTTACAATTTCCATCTCACAATTTTGTAGGTCAGTTGACTGTTTCCGCCTAGGCTGGCCTATGAGAGCTGATGCCGATTTCTTTTGCCAACCGCCAAGGTTGCGAAATAACGAGAAAAATGGAGTAGGCTCCTAACTTATCTTCTGTAGCTGCTGTGCATTGCACATTTCATTGATGTATAAGCTATATGTATATAAATATTTCTTTTTTGTATTTTATTTGCTTTCTTTTCTGCTGCTATAAGGTTTATCTTTGCCATATGTTAATAATGTCGTAGCCTCATAGGTTATTGCTCCCTTTTTCTCGGGCTTCTGAGTGTATTCACATGCTTGCTTTTCTGTATAATGGACTTTCTTATGTGATGCTTTATATGTTTGTTTACATTCTCCTAGTTAACGAGACAAATAGCTATAAAATCTTCATTTCATTTTAGAATACTGGTGGACTACTCTGAGCTGACCACATTATATGGAGGATGTGATATGACAATTAAGATTTTGGCTTCTTAGAACCATGTCCTCAGTAAAGTCTAGTAGGTATGAGGATGGATGATAAAAAATATCACACTTCAACTTTTTCTTTTCCTTTCTATGTTGTTATTTGAGATCATAATGTATGTTCTGCCATTCTGACATTTTCAAACATAGATCTGAAGAGATTGAAGAGGCATGCATGGACATTTCCTTGTTATGTCATTTTATCTGTCCCTTCTGATTATGTCAAAATTTTTCAGAAGTTCAATTTTCTTTCATCACTTGAAGGGAGAGGGTGATAGTTCATTCAGCACACTTTCAATTCTGTGCTTAAAGTGCTGAGCCTAAACTTTGGTACCTCATCCCTGAAGTTGTTAATCACTATAATGAATATGCAGATAATCTGAACAAAATTTGAAAGCAGCATGAGATGAGTTGTGAAGTAGCAGACTGATGAGAGAGAATGTTGTTTGCAAATTGCAAATTATTAATTTCCTAATAACCAGCATAAGATGCTGGCTTCTTTATTAAGCTACTATCATGTTATGCCTCGAACCTAGCACTTGGGTCGACCATGTGACACGGCCACATGAATCGTAGAGTAATCCCCTAGAGATCATGCAAGGCCTAAATAATGAACAAATCCACAAGAATATCGAAAGATTCATATTAATCATAAAATTTCTATTCATATTAATCATAAAAATTCTATTATATTTATCAAACCGAACCAATCCATCATCATTGAATAAGGTTCACAAGATTGAAATGTTTATTTGGTATATGAAAATTAACTAACTAATGATTCCGTCATTCGAACTCCATGTGCAACCCGATCGATGCTATGCATCTTGCAACTCTGAAGAGAAAAGGGTGTGAGCTTTACAGCCTATTAAGAATCACCCACACTCATACCAGCATGCGTATGAAATATCTTTGAGTTAATATTTAATCGGTAGGAAAATAGTAAGATTCTTACATCAGCAATTTGGATAATTCTTGACGGATCAATGAATATACTATAAAACATGCATATATAAGTCATGCCCACATACACATCAAGTTAACCATATAGCTACTCAATTGCATACACTACACTTTAATAGAAGTCTTGAGATACATGTCACATATGTCACCCAAGCAACAATTCAATTCAACAATAATTCATTGAAATTATTTTTCATTTTCTGATTAACAGTTGGATCATTACCACATCACTCCAGTACCAGACTAGATCCACCCATGCTCCAGCCTGTGGTAGGCCAAACACATCACATTTTCGTCCGTCAGCAACCACATCTCAGCCCATGGCTGACAACCTGACATCATAAACACCATGTTTTACATATGCTGGCTAGCTTAGATATTCTTCAATTAGACACGGTTCATCATCTTGATTTGATTTTAATATTGGACTATTTACAACTATGCGCTAGTCCGTGGCAAGCCAAACATTTACCATGTCTCTGTCCATGGTTGGCAATATTGTATCATATCTTAGCTTGTGGCTGATATGTCACATTTCACATACGGCCGACTAGGCCATATACTCCCTTTTTTTTCACTCTTACAATTATGCAAAATTATGTGTCTTTCTAGTATTGGACATTATAACCATGCTCCAGCCTATGGTAGGCCAAGCATAATGCTACATCTCAGCCTAAGGCTGACCCAGCACAGACATCACATTTCTTGCATGTCAGATTTGTCCCAATACTGTCTATGCCCCATCTATATTATTAAAGTGATGATCTGATTTTCGGAATAGATTAGTCATTGTCATGCTCCACCCTGTGGTAGGCCAAATATAATGTTGCACCCTAGCTCAAGACTGACTCTGCATACACGCCATGTTTCTTGCTTGATCAATAATCCATATGCCGTCCACACCCTATCCATTAAGTGATGTTTTCCTTACTCAGGAATCATTAAGCACCAACTAATCATATTCCAAGCAACATTAATTTAACAATGCATAATACATGTATCGATAGATATAAAATATACATCAATCGTACAGATACATCTTTATATGTAAATTTTTCATAAATATGTAGATGATCGTGTTCAAGAACCCTTACCTTAACCAGTGATTGACCTAACACAATAGATAATAGTCCCACACCAGAATCTACGAACTAGGGTGTCAAGAACCCTGCTTAATATTCTTTTGTTCGAAGGATTGTTCCCCTACAGAATCAAATTTAATATTAAAAAAGCAATTCATATAGTGGAAATCTTTTGTCTAGAACCCTCTACAAGGGTGCATCAGCTCTTCCACAAGTTCCCTGATTTAATTAGAGAGATAAAAAAGGACAAAAGGTAGAGAGAGAAGAGAGAGGTGAAAACAACAATCTCTCCCTTCTTCTCAAATGGGGCTGTTCCCCCCATTCTTCCCTCTTCCTCTCAAGTTCTCAAATGGAGGAACCTAGGACCAGCAGTCCATAGCGGTGCCTGTTGATAGCCATGGTGGCCACCTCGACCATGGTCACGGCTACGGCCACGGTCGGTGGTGGTCAGTGAAGTAAAACAAAAGGAAAGACAACCAAAATAGGGGAGGTTCGTTCCATCACAAATACGACACTCAGCCAGTTCCAACTCACTGCATCAGTGGCCTAAGAGTTGAGATAGGATGGATAGAGGGTTTTGAGGTCCTTTACCTCAACTTCTTGCATGGTCTCACGAGGCTTCTGACAGAAAAAATCAAAGGAAATCTGATGAAGATTGGTGGCAGTGGAGAGGTCTTTTAAGGTGGAGAGCTTAGCGAGGTAATAGGGCTGATTTATAGACAAATTCTAGAACTTTTGCCTAAACTTGACATGCCCTAGGTCTCTTTCTCCGACGGGATCGGAGAAGAGGAGGACTCACGAGGAGGAAGGCTTCCAACAGAAAAATCAAAAGAAATCTGATAAAGATTGCAATGGAGAGGTCTTTTATGGTGGAGAGCTTAGGGAGGCAATAGGGCCAATTTATGGACAAAAATTCTAGGACTTTTGCCTAAACTTGGCATGTACTAGGTCGTTTTCTCCGACGGGATCGGAGATGAGGAAGACTCCTTCCCCTTCGTTCACATGCACACCACGTGTCTGCTCTTTTTCTTTTTCTTTTTTTTTTTTGGGATGCTTTAAGATCCATGCGACAATTCTTTGGGCATGTTTTAAATTTTAAGGGCCGGCCCTTACATATCATTAACTAAATTAATTGATATAAGCACATCTGCCTGCAAGCCATGCCTGGTGCTATGGGGTACTGTTGGAGTAACTCTTGGATTTAGGTATTCTTGGATCATCATCATCATCATCGTCATCATTTGTGATTTCAAACGGAGGCTTTGTCTGTTAGAGCCATGGAAAATCAAATATTTCTGGGATCATGAACAAAACTTCAGAATACAAGGGTAAGGATAAGGTTTAGTTGAGTGCTTATTACCCTTACTGTTTCTACACAGGTAGCTTGCTTGGGCATAAGATAACCAAGAAACAAGTCATGGAGAGCCCATTACTAGTATCTACTAGTATGAGCTCTTCACCATGTGAAAGCCTCCATCATTATAGAGATTGTAAATTGTGAGGGCCTTGTTAGTTTGATACGTTTGGCCATGGTGTCGTGGCTAAGCAACTTGTCTGAGATTGTTGTTTTTGGTTTTTTGTAAAATACACAGCAAAAACAATGCAACCAAAACTGAAATATTCAACACAACATGCACAAGATTGTGGTTCATCCAAATTGGGCTGTCCATGAAGATGCAGGAGTTAAAGCATAAAAAATCTTATGATCTTTAATCGCTTGGAGTAAACAAGCCACTCCATTGGAAGATATCTCTTCCCTTTGTAAAGATTAGAAGGGATAAATAAGAGATTTCATGTACAGAGATGAGGAAAAACCACAAAGAAACACTTCACTTTTTGTAGCCAATGCCCTTCTCTTCCCAGTGACCTCACTAATCTCTTGAAGCCTTCTTGCTTTCTCTTGTGTGCTAAATCCTAACACTAGGGCTTCTTTTAGTTGAGGTGGAGTAGCTGATGCAGGACCAAATGCAGATGGCTACAACTCGTGGGACCCAATGAAGAGATTAAACATGTGTTGGGTCAATAAATCAGATTGTTATCCTGTTACCAAAGCAGGATATAGTTTGAGTTTTCCATCATCATATGATATATGGTCAAAACTGTTCTGTTCTAGTTTTTATTGGAGTTCTTAGTCATGCAAAGGGATCATTGATCAATTAGATCATTGGTGACAAGCATTACTTAAAATGTAAGTGAATTTCAGTTGTCTTGAACTTATTTTTCCAGAGTCCTTAACAAAAGGTGCAGATATCATGATTTTTTATATTGGACGAGTGTATGTGGGAAGAATGGCTGGTGTTAGGGAACGAGTACTATTTTGTTGAATTAATAAGATGTGATGTCTATAATTAAATAGGAAAAGTAGTACGTGTGTAATTTGTCATAGTAGTAAGATTATAAACAGCAATGAAAGAAAGGAATTGAAGAAGCAAGTGATAAGAGGGAGAAAGCTTATTGGCTCTTACTGGGGGACCAAAGAACTTTGAAGTAATGCTTCTCACTTGAATAAGGACTCACAATGGAGCTAACCCATGTCTGTAATGCCTTGTCTGCTTATAACTTTGAGCTTTTGGCAACTTAAAGAAGAAAGGAAAAATTAAACTCCTAGAGTTCAGAGTGGGTACGGTAGGAGCTGGACCTCATGAAACTCCTTGCACAGCTAATCATGAAGTTCCATGCATGAGATCCCAAACGAACTATCTACTCTCAGCTACTCTCCTGCACCTTGAGCCATCAGCTACTCATGCACTGCCTGAATGTAACTTATTGTCTTATATATATATATATATATATATTACTTTAGTATTGTTTTAGTTAAAAGAACACATTTTAGAAACTTAGGTCATTGTCTTTTAATAATGTTTGCTTATGTACCAGGTTTATGCAATTATGCTATCAGCTTAAATTGAAATTGGTTTGTTCTATGTGAGTATCATATAAATGTTGAGGATATGCTCCAAATCTTAATTTTTCCTGTTCTATATTACTTTAAAATAAATTTCGTCATGACTAACACACATGAACCAGAAATTTAGGATTCATGTATTCTTCACCCTTTTGTTTGTAAAGTTATGCAGTAAACATTATAATTAGTTTCAAATGTGCCTTATTTTTTGCAATATGATTTTTCCATGAATTTATGATTGTTAATTCTGCAAAAACTCACAAAATCTGGGTTCTTTTACTTTTAAAATTTCTTTATTTCGTTAATTTTGATGAAAGACTGGGGGTGGGTTGTTTAATGTTGAATTTTATCATTGCAATTCAGGAGGACCGACCAGCCAGTAGTGATCGATGGACTGGAAAAATTAATTTCGTTGAGATACGCTCGTTTTGGCATATCTTTCGAAGTTTTGATAGAATGTGGAGCTTCCTTATTTTATGCCTACAGGTGATTCTCTTTTATTGTTTTAGTTCCCATTAGCTCACCGAAATCATCCTCTTCCTGCTGCTCGTCCTCCCTCTATGTGTGCTTATTCTTTGCTTATAAGCGTCTTCCTGTTTCTCAGGCCATGATTATTGTTGCTTGGAATGGCGGGTCACCGAGTGCTATTTTTGATGCCGGAGTATTTAAGGAAGTGTTGAGCATATTTATAACCGCTGCAATAATGAAGCTGGGACAAGGTTAGCTGAGACGGAATTTCAAAATGTGCTTGCGAAATTTGGATTTCTTCTTCTCCAATTCATTTCTAGTTAATTCTACAAAGTTCCTTATTTGCTATATTCACATGGTGTCAAAATATGAATCCCGCAGCCATCCTTGACATTATTTTGAGCTGGAAAGCAAGAAGGAATATGTCTTTTGCGGTTAAGATGAGATATATTTTAAAGGTCATCTCAGCTGCAGCCTGGGTGATAATTTTACCGGTAACATATGCCTATACTTCGGAAAACCCTACGGGCCTAGCAAGGACAATCAAGAGCTGGCTTGGTGGTGGTCAAAATCAACCTTCGCTTTATATTTTAGCGGTGGTCATCTATTTATCGCCAAACATGCTTGGTGCTTTGTTGTTTCTATTCCCTTTCATGAGAAGGTTTCTTGAGAGGTCAAACTATAAGGTCATAATGCTCATTATGTGGTGGTCTCAGGTAAATCTACATCTTCTTATCATCTTTCCCAATTGCATTTGCATTACTTAGTGTAGGACTTTTGTCTGCTTTGACATCTTAATCATTCATTCATTTGGCAGCCTCGTCTCTATGTTGGAAGAGGGATGCATGAGAGTGCATTCTCGCTTTTCAAGTAAGACTACAATCCTTTCTCATAGTTATTGTAATCACTGTAGTCCATGGTTCAGTAGAAGCTTTTCATTCTTATTTGCAACCATACAAATTTCTTAATTTCAGGTATACGATGTTCTGGATCCTTCTTATAGCTATAAAATTGGCATTTAGTTACTACATCGAGGTAACTGTTCGTTCATTAGTTGCTGAAATCTCTGTCATTGTTCTGGATTCTGTCTATAGAAGTTCTTGTAATTTATAATAATAAGAACGTCCAGCTTTTTTTCTAAATACTGCATCATTCTTTTTTTTTTTTTTTTTAAGGTTAGTCTCATTTTTGCTGCAATATGATGGACATATTAACTTTTTTACTCGTAACACAGCATATAAGTTTGTATATTGTACTATTGCAATACTAGAATTGTGATCATTTTGACAAAAATGCGTTACAAACTGACTTGTTAGACTAGCAGGAAATGTAAAGATTTAAATGCAATAAGAATTATGAAACATGAAATTGTATCTTGTGGGGTAATTATGGGCGCAAGTTCCTATTTTACTGAATTCTGGCTCTGTCTTTTAGTCTATGAGAAGAAGAATTATGGGTTGCTAGAAAATGATGGATAGGGTTATGATAAATAAAGCCTCTTTAAGATAGTAAGTACCTAAATTGACTATGTCATGTTCACGTATTCTACCCATCTAAGTTGTGCCAGGCAAAAACTGTAATTTTCATGTTGGAAATCCAGTCATCCTTGTTGGATTTTTTTTGCTGCATTTTTTGATGGTATTTTTAGCCCTTGAATGGTTTTGGCATCTTCTATCCACTTCCATAAATCATTGTGTGCCAAATTTTCATTGCAGATCAAGCCTCTTGTTCAGCCAACAAAAGATATCATGAGAGTGCCGATAAAAACTTTTAAATGGCATGAGTTTTTCCCAAAAGGTATCATCTCAAGGGGTAACTTATGTTCTACAAGTTCATAAATATTTATTGTCTTATTTTCTGCCTGCAGCCAATAACAACATCGGTGTTGTGATTGCATTATGGGCTCCGATTATTCTTGTATGTTTCTTTTTCTGTGCGGACTCATAATACCATAAAATCCATTTTGTTATGCATTTTTTGTTTTAATTTGTGACCATGATGTGTCTAGGTTTATTTCATGGATACACAAATCTGGTATGCAATTTTCTCCACATTAATTGGTGGTATATATGGGGCTTGCCGTCGTCTTGGAGAGGTTGGTGACACATCTTTTCACTCACATGTGTTACTCGTTTTTTTCAAAGAAGTTGTTAATTCCTCTTTTAATTTGCAAAATTAAATGGCTGCAATACCCTTTATTTTGCAAGCTATATATAGCTTATGCTTGTTCATATTACAGAGTATATAAGATATTCATACATCAATAACTGTGTTCGGTTTAAACTTGTTTCATGTCTTCTACTTGGTTTAGCATTCTTGGATCATGTTACATAGTTATTACTTATTAGGAGTCTTGCGCCAAGATGCATGGGTTAAATTAGCAATAGAGTTTCAAAATTGAATGGAATACGAGGAGAAAACCGTATTTTTGCTCAGTGCAATATGGATTCTGATACATGAACTCACATGTATACAGTGTGGCAGCCTTAAAAATCATATATGAGAAGCACATACTTCTAATCCTTGTCCATGATACAAGGTTTATGTGATGCTTCAATGTCGTACTTTTTCAGCATTGACTGATGTGTGCTTTATCATGTTGTCTATCTATATGGATGGGAGGTTCAATAAGTGGATGCATAGAACTTTGCATGTATTGTTGATTTTTATTCAGGGAGAATCATCATGTACTTGAATTTGGGTCACAAGTATTTTTTTTGGATGATTTGCTCGGAATAGATATATTAGTTTGAATTTTGTGTTCCACTTCTATTCTGTTCTTCACTTCTTGTATCTGAAAGATAACCCACAAAGCTCACCATGCACAGGTGCCAGTGTTAAATAATGATATGAATTTTTTTTGGGGCACTTATTTTTATGGAAGGCACTTAAAATATGTTCAAGTAAATATCATTGACATGAATGGGATAGTATGATGGTTATGACTTTCTGAACCAAGTCATTTAAAAGAAAAACATTCATGTAACATGATATGGTTTTCTATTTGAAAATTGAATCTTACAAAGGTAAGGGTGTCAGCAGGCCAGCCACCAGATCATGCTGGTTGGGTCTAGGCCAAAACCAAGCCTGTCCTAGCCTAAATTTGGCCCCAAGTTGTCAGGCCTGTGCATGACTTGACACAGTTTATGCTTTCTCGCTGGACCTTAAGTTCCAGGCCGGAACCCTGCCCGTGGCCCTAAAAACCTAGCCTGAGCCCTATATTTTAGAGGTTCATTCTTGGGGCCGTTCGGGTTGATGCAGCCCATTTGCCCATTGCAATGGAAGTCCAGGCAGGTGGATTTAAAGGATATAATTTCGCTGTTTAGTCTTGCTTACCTTGATCTTGGTGTAAGTGTTTTAATAATGTACTGTTTAAATTTTGAACAATATTAGTGTATCTAAGGGCTTCTAATAGTGGTAGCTATCAAATGCTATTAAATTTTTCAAGCTGGTGCTTGGACATAGTCCTTAACACCTTCTACAAAAATTTATGAAAATGTTATGATAAATACATGTTCTTGATAATCATATAAATTTCGATAGCATTCAAGTCCCATTGATGCTTATCAGGTGGCACACTCTTTATGTTACTTCTGGCATCGGATCTATGAGATTTAACTGTCTTAACAGGTGTTTGGTTTTCTCCATTAAGGGGCATTTTTGACTTGTATCTGGAAGATTATTTGCTGCAATTTGCTGACTTCCATGAAATTTTGACAGTTGCAAGGGTTTTATTCGGGCAAACAATACTTCTTTTCTTTTTAAATTCCTGTAGTGGATAGAAACTAGAGGTGAAAGTGGATTGGATATTATCCAGTATAAATTCATTTTTGTATCCAATCTATATGAATGTGGATAGAAATTTGAGCATCCACCTAATATCTGTATCTGCTTCTACAGCCGTCAAAGAAAAATGGATATGAATATGGATAGACAACTATCTGATTCATATCTAAATATCCGATTATATTTGTAGCGCTATTTAATTTTATATAGCACTCATGAGCCTCTAAGAGAAATATATAACCACATTAATATGTTAACTGATTTACCATTCACTTTGTAATATCTTTAATTTTGTGGTCATGAAGTTTAATTATTTGACTTATATCCATCTTTATATCCATACTTCTTGTATCCGATTTATATTCGTATATTTTTAAAATAAATTTGAATATGAATTTTTGCATTCGACTAATAGCTGTCTTTATCTGTATTCGTCAAACAAAACAAATATTGACATGGATAGAATGATATCTAGTCCATATCCGATCCAGTTTAAGCCTTAACAGGAACTGTTTCAACCCTGTTGTTAACATTTAAGATTGGCTTGAAGCACATTAACTACCTTAATGGTTGGAATTTTTAAGATAACCTTTTGTAAGAAGCTTTGGAATTTGGATGGATTTGGCCTACATGATGCTGCACTATATTCCAAGTATGTCAAGTTTTTTGATGTAAGTTTGATTTCCTTAGTTTTGTGTTTCAGTCAATATGAAATATGTATCATGTTTATCAGGCAATCGACTAAAATGTCTTCAGACTTGAATTCTGGATATTCGAAAGCAAGGAAGGTTGAACCAATACTGGGTAGTGTATTGGTCATCGGTTGGTATGGTATCGGTTTGGTACTGTATCGAGTGTCAGTACGCATGGCATGCCGGTCAAACTGGCACACCTTGTTTTCTTTTTTCGATTTTTAGGATATCTAATCAATTTTTTATTATTTTTTGAATGATTTTAAATCCAAATTGTTGTTTCTTGATCTTATTTGACGTTTGTATCATTTTGATATACCTGTGATTAAGTGTATGATGCGGATTTGAATCTAACACAATATTATGTTAGAGAGGAACAATCTTAAAGGATTAGATATTATTGAATCCTAAAATACTTAAATCAATTGAGAAATATAAAAAATAAATAATCAATTTATACGAAGATTTAGAATCTCATCAAGCAGTCATTCATAATCTGATGGAACATTAGTTCATCTCTCTTAACCATGCAGCACTGTTTTCTTTTACGCTCATCCCATAAGGTATGCGTGTTGGATTGTAACTTGTTTCAGATTTTTTGCTGAAGTTCTGGCTCTGAGAGATATCTTCACATTGATAGTAGGCTGTGGAGGGATCTATCCAAATATATCGGTAGCGAAATCTGATCCGTAAGATTAGTGGACTGCATAGGATAGTAGTCGTTGGAAAATGATGTCTTGGATGCACTATACGCATATCCATATGGATCATAAGCTGTCTGTGGCTATAGATAAGAGGATCCAGAATATGATAAAGAATCTAATACGTTCATGGATCTAACTCCATGTGCGAGGTCATCTGCAACTGTATGATATCCTGAATGATCTTGAGGGGCACGTTGTTTGTATGAAATCGTATCCTTGCGAGCTCTATTAGCTTGTGTTCTGTGGTTCTTATCCTGTGTGGTATACATAAATTGGGACTCAGCAATGAATTGAAGACTATCTTGTGGTTGCATCTCATAAATAGTGGTCTCATGTCCTCCACTCTCTCTATAACTGTTAGATGAATGACCATCAGGAGAATTGTCATTATCACTCTGTCTGATCTCTGAATTTGAGTGAACTGGGTCAACTGACTGCCCTATCCTTTCTATCGGGGTTGCCGCTGTCTTTCCTTTGTCTCGATGTTGAGTTGCCCGTCCTTTCATCATGCCTCGTGAGGAAGTTTGCTGTGGCTGATCAGCTGAAAGTCTGCATGGAATATTACTGATTGCCCATTGCTCAGCATCGATCCCAACCTCCCTAGCTATGAAATGGTTGATCATGGAGGTGGTCTTGGCTCGTCAAGCTCCGGCTCTTGCTGTTAATTTACGATCTATTTGATCACCGGATCCTTATTAACAAAATCATTTACAGTTGGATTCGAGTATTTCAACTCAACTTCCTTTTGAATGCATTTTAGCTGCAATCTTAAATTGTGGTGAACATATACATGGTCGTTGAGGCATTTTGTGTCAGATGATTTTTCTGTTTGCTGTGGATAAAGATAAAGGTCAATCAATTGCACTCACAACCGCTTGAGGAGACTGTTTGGGAGAGAATCCAGATGGCAAGTTGCTTTAGAGTAGGCATCGTCAATCCTAAAAGGATCTGCCATTCAGCAGCAAAAGCATTAAGATTGAACAAAATAAAAAATAAAATTGCATCATAGTAGACTTATTAGTAGCTATATAATGTCAAATAAGAATAGTCATTCATATATAATTTATTTGGATTTAACTTTTTTTTTTCCTCGCGACTGCCAGGCTTGTTGCCAAGCTATCAGTGTCCTTTCTAAATATTTTCGTTTGTAAAAAATATATTTGTTATAATGTGTTGCTGGTTGAAGACATAACTAAATTAGTAAAAAGTCAATCATTCAACCTAATTTGTATGCATAAAGCTGTGATTTCTTGATTGGACTCCATCTTGTCTATCACATTTTGTAGGAACGTCAGAAGTTCGTCATCCGTGCCTATCTCAGGTACCTTGTACTGAAATTTTGGATTCAGACAGTAAACTATAGATAAATTTCAAAATTGATTAAGCATATTTGTATAAATGCTAGAACAATCAAATTTTCAGAGCGTTCTTGATTTGTTGCTTACCTACTAGATGCAAGTTTCTATACATCTGATAGTCCCACTGATGCTCGATGATTTGGATGTACTCATGGGCATGTTTTGAATCTGCCGACTTAATTTGATTTTTTGTCCTCTCCATCATGTGATATAAGAAGCCCATCTTGGGGTATCTTTCGTTGTTCACCGCCTGAAGCACTCCATATAAAGGCTTGAGTCTTAACTATATTCTCAGTCCACTATTAGAATGTCTGTCTCCTCGCTACGTTATCCACCTTGCTCTCCTCAATGTTTGCCCTGGCATATCTACTCTCATACCACTCAGGATTGACAAATATCTGACGTAGTTGTGTTTTCTTGTCAATCAGGCTATAAGTGCTATATAATTCGTGGCGAACCGTGTAACATCTGATCTCAATATGTCTTCCTCAGTATATTGCCGCATCAACGATGGGATTCATGTGTGATTGTAAATGAATCCGATAATTGTTTGCATTTAGTCAACTATCTTCTGTATCTTATTAAGCTTTTCAATATCCATTAACATCGGATCGATACAATATGCAGCACATGACGTTCAGAGTATATATGGTCTTGCTGCATTAGGATCTCTCCTATGATCCTATACTGTGGCCCATTGTTGGTGATAACTTACAAGACATACTGCTCTTCATTCTGATCAATAATCTCCAATTTGAGGATATATGCGACATTGTGCACTTGTTCTGAAGCATCAATGAACTCTGAAAAAATATTTTTTCATTATAATATGTCAGAAAGTTGGCGATGCTTCATTTAAGTGGGACTAGTCCAACCATTACACATCATTGTAAGCCTATACATCGGTCAATTGCTTTTATATGATGCAATCCATTTATGTAGTTCTTTCTTATTATTGTCAAGAATCTCACCATAGATATCCTTGGATCCTGGAGGATCGACATATGGATCGATAGTCTGTATAGATGCAACGAAAGAGCAATCATACGTATTGTGTGTCACATGCATTGGGATGTAGCTGAAGTAAAATCAAGATCCAATAGCTCGCCACATCTTTCTTGTCCTTCTTCAATGTAGTATCAATGCTCTTTTGCTTGGATTCTTACTGGGGAAGGCGTGTGGATCTAAGTCATGGATTGCGGCTCCAGTTGGAAGCTCTCTAAAGGACTTCCTTATGTTGCTAAAAGCTTCCAACATAGAAGCAATATAGCTCGTGCCTCTACTTTCAGACTTTTTAACTAAGGAGGTCCTTTTAAACTCTTGACTTTGATGCAATGCTCGCAGAGCTCGACTCTAATTCATAAACTAACGGTCCAAACTAAGCCCTATGTCTGGCCAATTCAAGCCGTCACTGATCTTCCAAGCTCGTATCAATGGCAGTTTGAATCTGTCTCATCATCTGGAGTAGATGCTTTGATTTTCTAGAGTGATAGGAAGGTGGCTACATGCTCGATGGTTTATCTCCATCTTCTTCGAAGTCCTTTCCTTTGCTGTTTTAAAATCAGCAAAGTGTTTTTTCATTAGTTGACGAACCTCTTATAGGCATTTTCGATACAGCTATATCAGGATAACCGCCGGCCAAGTATTGTTTCAATCTAGTTATCTCTTCTTTCTTGAACTTTGTATTGCATCAGTTGCATCTCCAATGGTGCCAAATTGAGAGCATCTGTCTGTGGTCCCAACTAATGTCACGTTTTGGCTTTCTTCTTTCTTGATGGATCCATTTCTGAAGGTTGAACAATCACAGTAGTTCAATAATTATGTAAGAATAGTAAAATTTTGTTTTAATTTTTTTAATTAATTTATTTTTTAAATATCTTTAAATTAAAAAATATTAAAAAATTAAAAATTATGAAAAATAAATTTGATCTTAGATTCATGTAGAATTCTATCATGAATGCTATATATATTTTTCGAATGAAGTGGGCATGTACAAAATACTAATTTTTTAATTTCATTCAAATTTAGGCCAAGACCACATCAAAACTTTGATAAACGGACATCAAATATATGTTGAAAGTAGCTTATAAGCCCCTAAACAATATTGATTTGATAGATAATTTTTGAATTGTTTAAAATAAATTTTTATTTCAAAAATATATTTTTAATTTAAAAATAATATGTTTAATGAAAATTAATGATTTTGGTGCCATTTTGTGTAGATCTATAATATATAATGAAATCATACCAAAATAAAAAATTTTGGCATGATTTTTTTTAATGTTTTCAATTCTTATGGATTTTAAAGTTGTTTTTTTAAAAAAAGAGGGAGGAAGAGGAGAAATGGAAGATGATATAAGCTTGCATACCTCTAATTGATGAGTTCTTGTTTTGCTTGTCATTTGCATTGTAGATAAGGGAAGAAAATGGATTTTGACGGTGAAAGAGGAGGAAGAGAAGTCTCTGAGTTCTCTTCCTATTCCTTAACATCATTTAACAACCCCACCTCGCCGATGTAGCACCACTAAAAAACGAAAAAAAGGGGGAACGGGGCCAAACTGACTCTCTTCCTGTTCCTTAACTTCATTTAAACCCCCCTCGACACTGTAGCACCACTGAAAACAAAAAAAAGGGGGGATAGGGCCAAACCAATTCAGAGCGGTCTGGGTCCTATTTCGAAAATCAGGGCTGAACCATCCTGATTCTGCATCGGTTCGGCTTAGTATGGGCCGAACTGGATGGTTCGATCCGATTCGGCAAACCATGCTCAAATGTCTCAGTGCCTTCCTCTTTTTGTCTCAGTGTCTTCCTCTTTTTTCTGTATTGTTATTAGCCCTATTACATAAGAATGTCAATTGGCTTTCAAGCCTTAAATCCTTGATGATAGACACTCCAAAAATGTTATTAATAATTTTTTTGATGTAGTGACATGGAAATGTATATTCTTGTTTTTGTTATACAGACATGGATACTCTGTCTGATATTGGTTAAGCCCATTTTGGAAGAATTTTCTTTGTAGCAGTATCGGGAGCGCAAAACTTAGTTATTATTAGTACATATTTTAGTGCCGGTGGTTGAGCTTTTTAGAGTCCTAATAATTTATATAGTGCATACAAGCTAACATTATTCCGTGTTGATTAAATGTAGCCATAGTGGATAGTCTATGTTTGTAGTCTAAGGTAGTTGTTTGACTGCAAATTAAAACCATATATATGAAACACCATTCAAGATAAATTACCTTGCCAAGAAACATTAATAGAGCGAAAAATAGAACAACTTATTCCTTGAGTTGAAGCACATGATCATGTCAAATTCTTTTAAGCAGTAAATGGATAACATAAGTATTTAGTTATTAAGAAAGTACAGCAAAGAACATGCAAAGTTGCTTAAATTATGAATATTGATTAGAAAATAATACTGTAGCTATTTTTTTTTTCCAGATTCAGAGCATTACTTTAGAATGCTATAATAATTCCTTTTCAAATAATATGGAAATCTCTATAGTGTGATTTTTTTGCTATGCCAAATCAGACTTCCCATGCATGCATTCTTTTTTCATATTGTGCCTGTTTTATATTATAAATGATCAAATTTAGCATGTGTGGCATTGTATTCATGAAGTTGCATGCATTTCTGGATCTGGTCCTTGAGTGATCTAAGTGTAAAATTTCTTATCACTAAGAAGTTCTACCAAATGTGTGGAATTATATAGAATTTGCACTCCTAAATCTAGGATTATGATATGCACGTAATTAACTCGTATATTAAATTCAAAGAGATCTAAAATTGGTTCTTAATCATTCTATTTTGATATAGGGATTTCTTTATTTCCTTCCCCCGACTCTACTATCTATAGTTGTCCCCTTGCTTCTCATATCTCCAAAACTTCTAGGCATGTATCCCCTCCATATAGTCTAATTTGTTGTTTAAAACCAAACAAATGTAAACAGCATTTCAGTTCCCTTCCACCACATGTTGCAACACTTTGTGCATCTTCATCTCATCTTCTTTGGTTGACTATTGTCATATCTTGGTCTTTGAACAATTGTGTTAATGACTCGAAGAGTTTATGTTAATCACAATTATGATGGCAGTACGAGACAAAAACCCTCTAAGATTAGGAATAAATTACACTTGCACCCAATAGTTTGAAAAACCTACACTAAACCCCTTGAGATTTATCTTTATCCAACACTTGAATTTATAACAGAACATTAGTCAAACGTTAACCTTCAATGAGACCCAAATGCCACGTCAAAGAAAAAAGGACCAAAATAACCTTAAGTGGCATAGTGGCCAACCAAGGATATCAAAAAACATGTCTCCTCTGCACTCAAGGGAAATTTTGTCTTTTAACATGTGGTAAATGTTTTCACTAACACTGTTAATTTAACTAGTGGTGTGTTCGGTTTGCGACTGGAATTGGAATCAGAATCGGAATTAGACTGGCCATATCCCATGAAGCATTTGTTTCGTGACTGGAATTGGAATGAATGATTCCCCTTGTTGTTATTTGGTTCATTTAAAGATAGGAATCGAAAACAACCCAAACTTTCATTTTTATTGTTGAACTAAAAGTCATTAAAAATTGTTTATTGTCATCTATTTTAAATATATTTATCTTTTTTGATTTTAAAAATATATATCAATGGATTTGAAATTGAACACAATTTATTAATTCGGATCATCTAACTCATAAGCCAATGGGCTAGTTTGGTTGCCATGTCATATTACAGAAGGCTTTTCATGGTCCATATAATGGATATGTTCCAGAGAGCCCTCTATAGAAATCGCATGAGTCTGCTGCAAATGGATAAAAATCATAATCATATGTTTGCCTTTTTAGTTCGTTTCTTTACCTTGGACCTTGCTATTATCCACCATGCAGTAGAAGTTAAGAAGTCATGATCATCTAAGGTGAGTATTTAGCACCTCAATATATATGTATATATATATATATATATATATATATATATATATGTATATATATATATATATATATATATATATATATATATATATATAATTATAAAAGGAGCAATCCCATTTTGTAGGTGATTTTGGTTTTTATTAGTCATTATTTGACTACTATTTTGTCAGGAATAATAACTAACATTTGCGCTATTTTTATATAGTAAATATTTTGATTTTATCACCTCTCTTTTCATCTGCTTCTCTTTCCCATCCGGCAACAAGCTCCATCCCGATCGGGCGATCTACGTCGGCTCGCCACCAGCGTCGACCGATAGAGAGGACCACTCGGGTTCATCCGGTCAAATCACTCATCTCATTGTAGAACACATGGCAACATGCCAACCACTGACCTGGTTGTCGGTGAGCAGACTTGAGCATGGGTCGAGCAGCCCACCTGGCCCGATAGTCCTGGCTCGTGATTTGGGCGGCCTTGGACATGGAGAATTCACATGAGACTCGGCCCGATCCGAGGCTTGAGGGGCCCGCTTACTTTTTTGGTCGGGCATGGGAATCTATGCAGATAATTTGCCCGGCCCGATCTGGCCTGACAAATAAGTGGAGGTTTAGAAACTCTTCATAGACTTGTTCAGATAAACTTATTGTTTTTGATTTATAGAGCTATAATGTGGTGTTAGTGGTGTACTTCATGGTCTTTATCTTTTTGCACACAATTGTCAGTCTTGCTCTTTGAATTTGGATTTTTGTTAATTGCACAAAAATTGCTCATGTTTTCCTTTGTTTACCCGTATGATTTTTCGCATAGGATCTTTACTGTTTGAGAGAAAAAAATAGGTAGGCCTCTTGAGGGGGCTTGGGCAGCCCGTCCATCATCTAACGTTAGGCTTGGACAACAAAGATAAGCTCGATGGTCGAGCCAGGCTAGGCCTACGTTAAGAAAAAAGCCGCTAATATCTTAGCAAGGCCTGGCCAGAGCCCGCCCATGGCTCAAGCCTATCGGTGAGACCGCAGAGGCACACCATGCAGTCCTTCACCACTGATGGCAAGGCCTCGTAGATGGAGTGGGTAGTGGAGGCAATGACGACGAGACTGGCAAGGTTGGATCCGGTGGCGGGGAAGAGGGGGTTGTTGGCGGCGACGGAGGAGTGGAGGTAAAGGAGGTCGAGGAGTGGAGGAGGCAAAGGAGGAGGGAGTGGAGGTAGGCAATCAATTTGGTGGCCGTCACGACGAGGAGGATTGGTGTGGAGGTGCGGTAGCCCAAATTAGCTAATATAAACTTGAAATGGTGGAATGAGTTTTCAATCCTTAGGAGGGAGCCGAGAATGGATTTTGAGGGGATTGGGCCATTCCCATTTTGTCCTAGCATCAGACTCCCGCCAACCAAATGGTTGGAATGGGAGTCACCTATTCCCATTCCAGCCTGACTCCCCCCAACCAAACATCCCCTAGGTGTAAATGTAGGTTTTACAAACTATTAGGTGTAGATATGATAAACATAAGTGTCTAGTTTTTTTTTTTTTTTTAAAATTCTATTTTCTTATGTTGTGCATGTTAAGCTCCATTTCAGTTGGGTGGATTAACAATTTAACATATTAATTTTAGTTTTTTCTTTTTCTTGTGGATGGTCATATTTATTCCCCAAAAACATTATTCTATATGTTTTTCTCTCAATAATGAACAAATTATCTATAATTGTATTAAGTTTTTCATCTTGCACCATTTATGAAACTATGAAAGTATTCCATAATTTTGATATAAGAGTTGATGTTAGTTGAAATAGTTTGTTTGACATGCTTGTTGGTACATGTCACCTAGTATACTAAACTTCAAGAATTTTGGTAAGGTACGGTGTTTAAGGGCACAGTCTAAATATTTGGCAATTCTGGTCATGCTGCTTGTCATAGAACTGATTTGGAGGCATTTATAGGGCAAGTTTTATGTCTAAAAACATGGTGATTCTTCGAGATCTTAGACAATAAACAAGTAGCTTCATTTCAAGTAATGATATTCTTTTATAAAACATCTTCTTCTCTTAGATTAATCAATAATAACAGATGAATCTTTTTGATGCATAGTGATATGCTGTTGGGTTAAAAGATTAACACTGAGATGACCTATTAAAAATAGCATGCAGATTGTAGAAGTTCATAAGTACATTCATAAATCATAAGATGACAGTTGGTGATTGGAAGAGACATTAGCATTAATATTGACCTAAATTATTGTGTGGACACATCTGATCTTTTAAGAAAAATGTGTAAATGTATGTAATGCATACGAAAAGGGAATCAGTCTTAATGCTTGAAATTTTTAATATATGAACAGATCATCTTAAGGTATTTGAAGTATCATTAGAATCCACTGGAAATAACATGAACATGTCGGATAAAAGTTCAGATGAACAGATGGCATAGCTTTAATGTTATATGTTTAAAATTTATGGGCACTTTTGCTATGTTCCAACTGAATTTTGCATATCATATGGTGCCATGTTAATTATCCGCTTTAGATGATTTGGCCAGTAATTCGTTATTTCAACTGATCTAACCTTCAATTCTATGTGCACTAGTTATGCAGCGAAGCAGTTTTTTATGTAGCTATAAGTGTTTCAATGTGTTTTCACTTGTTATTACTCTGAATGAATCCAGATTCGCACTTTAGGAATGTTAAGATCCCGTTTTCAATCACTGCCTGGTGCTTTTAATGCTCGCTTGGTCCCGGTGGAAAAGTCCGAAACAGGCAAAAAGAAGGGTTTTCGGGCAACCCTATCCACTAAATATGCTGAGGTTTGACTGTTTCCTCACCTGGCTGTCATGTGACCATGTCAACTCTGACTTCTATTATTGTTATCCATATCAATTATCCAATAAATTCATAGTTTTTGTTGAGATATCTTTTACTGCTAATTGTTCCAGGCGCCAGCTAGCAATAAAGAGAAGGAGGCAGCAAGATTTGCTCAAATGTGGAACAAAATTATCACCAGTTTCTGGGAAGAAGATCTTATAAGCAAAAAGTATAGTTGACATTGCCGGTCATTTTGTTGTATTTTGTATATTCAAGCATATGGGTAAGTTGCTATTACCACTGAAATACAGGGAGATGGACTTGCTGCTTGTTCCATACTGGGCAGATCGTGATTTGGACCTTATACAGTGGCCTCCGTTCTTACTTGCTAGCAAGGTCCTCATTTTCCCCCTCCCCCTCACCCTTCTTTCTCTTAGCCTTTTGATTTAGTGCTGAAACTTACTTGAAATTTAGATCCCAATAGCACTGGACATGGCCAAAGATAGCAATGGAAAAGATCATGAGCTGCAGAAGAGAATTGAGTCAGATAATTATATGTTCTGTGCTGTTCGAGAGTGCTATGCATCATTTAAAAATATCATCAAATATTTGGTCGACGGTCGTCGTGAAAAAGAGTAAGCTATTAGTTTTGCATATGATTTAATATGTAATTCTTATCACAAGTAGTAAGCATGCCTGGTTATCGTTATTTTGCACTTGTTCCTTGGGCTAAGCTATTTCTTTTCAAAGTCACATGCCTTTATCTCATTACTATGCATATCAGGGTTATAGATCATCTTTTTGCACAAGTTGATCAACATATAGAAAAGGGCACTCTGCTAACTGAGCTAAATTTGAGCGCTCTCCCGAGCCTGTACGACAAATTTATTGACTTGATTAAGAAACTGGTATGCATTTTTATTCTAAAATCTTGATGTTTCAGCTGCTATGTACTATTTATCAGTGGGTTCATTTTTTTACATGATCTATTGTCGCAGATGGAAAACAAAGAAGAAGACGGAGGCGACGTTGTCATTCTTTTCCAAGACATGCTTGAGGTGGTAACAAGGGATATAATGGATGAACTACCTTCTGGGTAAGAAATTTGGATGTATTTTTTTGCTGTAAGATCATGATATCTGTGTCTGATATGATCACTTGGATATGGTAGAATAATGAGACTAAATCAATTTTCTTCTCCTTGATATTGGTCTGGCATCCCAATTTGTTGTGGTACAACAATTTTGCTTAATAAATGTGATGCTCTATTTTCCACTTTTAGATGTAAAAGCTTTAGCTATTTCTTCTACTGTTTCTGATCCATCCTGTTGACTTCTTAGTTTAGTGCCGATTCTCATCGATCAAACTATCCTCTTAAACCATCCTTATTTAGTGTCATTGTAAATTCCATTCCCGAAAAACCAAATGATCTCTGAATCAAATGAATCCAGTCTCACTTTTGGTGCCCATTTTTTCAGCTCTCCCCCCCACTCGCTGCATGATAAGCATTGTGGCTGTAAGCGAGCGAAGCCATGATTAGTACTATAGTGTTCTAGGGCTATCCTCTTGTATACCAGGTTGATGCATCATTATGCCCGCATAGTTGGCTCTATCCGCGAGCCTCTCTCTTGCACACATATAGACATGTATGCATAAAGGAGTGCAAGGACTCGTGGAAAGGCATCAGAAACAGTGCATGCTTGCTGGACTCCAGGCTTTCCTATTTTATGTGCCAGGAATATTTCTTACTTTGATATGTGTACATTGTCTTGCTGTCAAGCTTGCAGACAGATTAGTTATTTGCTGTATAATATATATCTATTGGAAATCTAGGTTGTTACATTTCAATCAATTTTGGCATAGCAGATCTAATATTGCTTATGGAAAATAAACCATCTGGTCCCATTGTAATGATCACTTTTTATGACAGCCTTGTAGATTCTGCCCATGGAGGGTCATATAAAATGCACGAGGGAATAACACCACTGGACGAGCTGGTGGCTCAGTTATTTGCAGAAACTGGAGCTATTAAATTTCCTTTACCAGAATCAGCAGCTTGGACTGAAAAGGTGTATTTTCTGTTTTCTATGGTGAAGTGAATGCATGTATACATCTATTGGTGTAGGTGTGCATGTGTAATTTTTTTGTCTGTGGATGTGTTTGTGCATATAAATGTGTAATTGTGTTTCTGTGCACAGGCATTTTTATTTTTTGTGTGTGTGTGGCGCGCATGCGCTTTTGTTCATGCCTGGGAATGCAGGCTGAAGAGTGCTGGATGTAGGTCGGGTTTTTTTTTTTGTCTTCCTGATTCCTCCAAAATAAATGTTTGTTCATGTTTCAATGGTTCCAGATCAAAAGACTTCATCTGTTGCTCACGGTAAAGGAATCTGCAATGGATGTGCCAACCAACCTGGATGCTAGAAGGCGGATATCTTTCTTTGCTAATTCTCTGTTTATGAATATGCCCAATGCACCCAAAGTCCGTAACATGTTATCATTCTCGTAAGTCTCTCGGACAGTTCTCTAAAATTATGTATCCATTCATCTTTGTTTTGGTTGGCTATTTGGCACTATATGGTGTTCGGATTTTTTTTTATCTTTTTGTGACTAAATTGCACTCTCAGTTTATTTAAACTGTTCGTTCTCCTTAGCCTTCATCCTATCTAATATTGGTGGCCGATTGCTAGTTGGCCCGATTAACTTAAAGTTATGTATATTGGATTCTCCTTAGCAATTATGCTTCTAGTTTTTGCTCCAGTCTATATCCATGGAACTTGGATATTGGTAATCTCGATGACTCTAGAGAGTAATAGTATGCTGTGAAGTTTAACTGCTAATAACTAGCTGATATTAAGTACCACTGTGAACTATGAAGATTGTGACTATATGTCGTTGTCTCATTTCTTGGTAGTTATTTTATTTTTCTTTGATTTCATTGCCATGAGAGTGTCTGGTTGAACATTATAATCTTTTGATCTGTATATGCAGTTTTCAGGAGCTGCAGGTATTGAGCACTGTTGTTTTTTTCATTGAAAATTTACTCAAGTTATTTCTAATTTATTCAGTATTGCATCTTTTATTACTACATTTTTCTGCTAAGATCTTTGACTACCACACTTTGTTGCTTTGCAATAAAAGTTGCATCTGCTTTAGTTAAATTTAGTGGAACCACATGTTTACTGGTTTCATACTCTTTGTAACTGTTGGCTTTATATACAAGTAACTTGAATTTTTAATGCCTTTTCTGGCTTGATTATTGTCATTTTATGTCTTCAAGGTAATTTTATGTGGATTTCTTGCTTGTGGCAAATAACTGGCATGATGCTTATGCTGCAGTATCTTGACTCCCTACTATACAGAGGATGTTCTTTTCTCTGTACAAAATCTTGAGCAGCAAAATGAAGATGGGGTTTCCATTCTATTCTACTTGCAAAAAATCTATCCAGGTTTTTTTGTGCTTTTTGTTGTTTGAGATGTCTTAGTTATATAATTTTATAGGTTGTCTTTTTTTCTGTGGCTTTGCTATAGCAGTTTGAAATTTATCTTGCTAAATGCATTTCTTAGATGAATGGACCAATTTCCTTGAGAGAGTAGGATGCCAGACAGAAGAACAACTTCATCAGAATGAGGAATTGGAAGAGCAACTCCGTCTTTGGGCATCATATAGAGGACAGACTTTGACCAGAACTGGTATTGTATTTGGTGCTTAGAATGGGATTTCATGGTCCTTTTCATCTCCAAATTAAATGCAAGACATTGTTCATGGACCAGTTATATTAATCACATAACTTTTTAGTTACTTCTTTCTAGCACTTATTATTGGATTGTGTCAATTTCCAGTCAGAGGTATGATGTATTATCGAAAAGCTTTGGAACTTCAGGCTTTCCTTGACATGGCCAAAGATGGAGGTACCTTAGTAATTTGGACGCCATTGTCGACATGAATTACTTAATAATAATAATAATATAACTTGCACCTCCTTTTAGTGACTTGTTCTAAAAATCTTGCTTGGTACTACTCCCTTTCAGATCTAATGGAAGGATACAAAGCAGTTGAATTATCATCTGAGGAACACTCAAAAATTGGAAGATCTTTGTGGGCACAATGCCAAGCTGTAGCTGACATGAAATTTACATACGTGGTTTCCTGCCAGCAATATGGTATTCAGAAACGTGCTGGTGATCCTCGTGCACAGGATATACTAAAACTCATGACAACGTATGCCTGATTAACTCTTCAATCCTGCATTTTAAAACTGACTTGGAGTACCATATTGCAAGAACAAAGATCAATTTCTGCCCCTTTCTTTCTGTAGTACATGACGTCTGTTGTGTAGGGGTTTATTTGAGCATGTTGGCATAATTTATTTTGCAGGTATCCATCCCTTCGTGTTGCTTATATTGATGAGGTTGAAGAGACTAGAGAAGATAGATCCAAGAAGATAGAAAAGGTTTATTATTCTGCATTAGTGAAGGCTGCTTTAGCTAAGGCTGATGATTCTACTGAACCAGTACAAAATCTCGACGAGGTGAAGTGTTTTAGAACTTGCAATAGACAATTTGTTGTTCTCTTTGTTTGGCAGAATCATCAAAGGAAAGGAATGATTTATGATTTTGGCATAGGAGCATTCTTAGGATTCATGTCATGGTTTATAGTTCTGGAGAAGGTTTCTTAGTGTGATAAAACAAAAATTCAAATTTTATTAAGGAGAAAAATTACCTATGACCGATAACATGAACACGTTGCTTGCAGAATTTTCAATCCTAACATGTTCCTGCTAAACCTGCTACTGTGCATTGGTTTGGATGTTTGATACGTAGTAGATGCTAGATGTGCAACAGTATATGATGAACTGCTATAGAACATTCTCTTCCATATATACCTTTGTGCAACAGTATATGATGAGCTGCGATGGAACATTCTCTTCCATATATACCTTAATGATTATACTGTGACTTTCATTTTATGTAAAGAGAATTTGATGGACACCTTAGGCAACTCTTTAATTTCTTAGAGGATCCATGGGTAACTAAAATTTTGAATGGCAGGGTATTACATCCCTTTCTATACTTGATTGAACTATTTGCTTTGATATGTAATTTCAGCATTATAACTTTGTCTGTGTTCCAGATTGTGGCATTGAAAAAAAAATGTTTTTTTTGATCTTGGATATTCTTGTCACAGGTAATCTATCGGATAAAGCTCCCTGGTCCTGCCATTTTGGGCGAAGGAAAGCCAGAAAATCAAAATCATGCTATTATTTTTACACGTGGTGAAGGTTTACAGACCATAGACATGAACCAGGTAAGGGGCTCTTGCATCTTTCTGTCACTTAGTTGATTATTATAAGCCCTTTGCTTTAATCATTGATGACTCTAGGAACATTACATGGAGGAGGCCTTAAAAATGAGAAATTTGCTCCAAGAATTTTTGAAAAAGCACGATGGTGTAAGGTATCCATCAATACTCGGAGTTAGGGAGCATATATTTACTGGAAGGTGGGTTTCCTGATTTATAGTTCATTCTTTTTAAAAGGTACTTGCTGAAGCAGTCTAGTTAGTTTAAAATGATATTAACTTAGTGTCATCTGATAACCTGTGCAGTGTTTCTTCTCTTGCATGGTTTATGTCAAATCAGGAGACCAGTTTTGTGACTATTGGACAGCGTATACTTGCTAACCCTTTAAGGTGAGTCTCCAATAAGTGTAACTTGGTTGCAGGTAAAAGATGCTATATTCAAGAAAAATGTCAGTTATCATCTCTACCATGATGTAATATGATGTCAGTGATAATCATTAGTAGTAGAGGTAGCATCAAGCAGCAGTAGCAAATGTTGTAGTATATGTATTGTGCTATGTGGCTTTTACTCTATAAGATATTTTAGTGGGTATTAATTGATATTTTCTTCCCCCATAAGAAAATGCAAGGTACGATTCTTTTATATGAGCTGAACAAATAGCTGTTTGTCTGAAGCTTACAGTTAATCTGGTTTTGTGAAGAACAATGATCCATAAAAATATGACCTATCCTCACACTGATGGCACGTAAAAAGTCTAGTTTTCTTGTCCTAAAAAGTCTAATAGTCATATGCTGATAAGGTATTGTGAAATATAACTTTTCACTTACCTTTTTTCCCCTTCATTTGTGGCATTTCTTCTGCATGACCTCTCTCTCTCTCACATACACTCCACCAACCCCCCCCCAACACACACATGGGACAGCAGTTTGTAGGCATCTCCAGTAAGCATTTCTGCCACCATGCTTGTGCCATCAGCTTGCTTATCAAATTTCTTTGTTGCATATTTATACCATCCCATTCAGTTGCACCACCTTATCTTCAGTTGATGCAATACTATGTCTTGCAATCACTATTTTTGAAAAATATTGTACCTTCTTACATGCTCTTTATATTGTCACAATTGTTTAGTTAATTGAAATGTCTGTAGACTTTTTGATTCACATGGCATGGCTTTGACATGCTGCCATTAGGGCTTAAACGGGTTAGTGGCATCTTCAGACAAAAATGTCATACCATAGTATAACTGACCAAGAAATATGTAATTTATTACTTCTTTTTTTGTAGTCCATGCCATCTCATCTCGATACTTATGCATTTGAATATTCTTCTCCTTCCCCTTGTTATGTGTTAAAATGGTGCTGGATATTTATGAGAGAAGGGTGGGTCTCAACCTTGCTATGGTAGCATGAGTTTTTAACGAATATAATCTATATAAGGAAGTTGACAATTGCCTTGCCAATGTCACTTTGTATTCAAGTTTCCTTTTAACTGTTGTATGTATCTTTGTTTTCTTCTTTTTCTAATTGTGTGGTAAGGGTGAGTGAGACCAATAACTTGAGATTCTTCTGTGCACAAGATGGTACTTTGGCACTAGCGGATCCACCATGCAAGCTTGAACCCAACCTCTTCCAGCCAAGGATTCACGTATAATGCTGTTACTGGTCCATGCCAACCATATAATACCATGTCAGTGAGGGACCTGTATGCGTAAGCCCCTAGGGTTTTTTTACTGTACTGGTATGTGGTAGTCGGTGTCACATTTGCTGTGCCAGCACCAACTACCATACCATGCATTGATACAAGATGGCACATAGCCTTACTGTACCGTAATGGCATCCAACTGGTTTAGGTACCAGTATCGAGAACTTGTACTTTGATCCTACCCTATTATAAGAATGCACAGACCTAGATCTCATTGATAATCACCTGGACCCTATGGATTTTTCGTTTAGGCATTCCTGAATTATCTACCTGTAATTTTGTTTCTTTTCCTTTCTTGCCAAGATGTAGGGTGTGCATGTCTTTTTGCACTATATGTCAATGTACTGTCAAATCTCCATGTTTTTCTTGGAAGAAACAGCAAGAAGATATCTCAAAATACTTCACTTTATGAGCCCAATTATGTCTCCTTACATTAGGAAGTGAACTCAACTATATATGAAGTTGCAATGCATGTTCATAGGCGTCAACTGTGCTATTCAAATTGGACTCTCTAGGTTCTTCTACGTGCTTGGGAAGTGTCTTTATGCAACTACTACCTCTAGTGACACTCTATCTACGTATTTGACTGTTCACTATCTGTGAATCTTGATTCCAACCTTTGACTTCTTGACTCGTTAACCTTGTGATGCAGGATGCCATTTAGGACGTCCTATATAAGAATCAAGTTTAGCATCCAAGAAAAATAAGTGAAGATCAGGTGAAAATATGGAGAATAGCTTAAGAAAATGGAAACCTATGGGTTGCTGTGTTGAAATTGCTGGTTATGGCTAAAACTACCAATCAAAGCCAACTGAAACCAAGTTCTAACAGTCTTTGTTGGCTTGTCTTGTTGCTAAATTCAACCAATGGCTTGCATCATTCATCATTGTCTATGACAACCAAAATGTCTTAAAACAAAATTTTAAATGTTTTAGGTATTTATTGTCCTACTTATCATATGGTTGTTAAACGAATGGTTGATAACATGATATATGATTTCCTATGATCCATGGTTAGGTTATTGGGATCTGTCTGAGCCTCTATGCATTGAAATATGTAAAACACAATAGATGCATGAATGCTGTATACTGCCAGTTTGGATAGTCCATGAGGTTTTTCGATGGAAGGCATTATGTTATTTTCATTTTACGAACACCAAATCCATGGAAAAAAACATACACATGTTTCATTTACCATACATTCACACATGCACACACGCATGACACAAATTTTTACTTATTAAACCCAAGTTTCTATACCTTTTCTTTTAATGTACACCCAAGAAATTTTTCTGAATCTCTTCCTTCCCAGGGTTCGATTTCATTATGGTCATCCAGATGTCTTTGATAGACTTTTCCACTTAACCAGGGGTGGTGTAAGCAAAGCATCCAAGATCATCAATCTGAGCGAGGATATATTTGCAGGCATGTAACTTTTCATAAGTTTCTCTTTTTTGCTAGTTCTTGGAATTTTTTGTCATGTCATTGGGTTGTCCGCCAGGTTTCAATTCGACACTTCGTGAAGGCAATGTCACACATCACGAATATATGCAAGTTGGTAAGGGGAGAGATGTGGGTCTTAACCAGATCTCACTTTTTGAGGCAAAGATAGCAAATGGGAATGGGGAGCAGACATTGAGTCGTGATATCTACAGGCTTGGGCATCGATTTGATTTCTTTAGAATGTTGTCATGTTACTATACCACTGTGGGTTTCTACGTCAGTAATTTGGTATGACAAGCAAGCTTCTCCCCTCAATCTGTGATGGATCTTATTAACCCATGCCATCAATTTGAACTTTGTGTACTGTTTTTTGTTTATCAGGTGACAGTCCTAACAGTATACGTATTTCTCTATGGTCGCTTATATCTTGTTCTTAGTGGGCTTGATGAAGCGCTGGCCACCGGGAAGAAGTTCATACATAACGAACCTCTCCAAGTTGCTCTTGCTTCCCAGTCTTTTGTGCAACTTGGTATCCTGATGGCTCTTCCTATGATGATGGAAATTGGTCTAGAAAGAGGATTCCGCAAGGCACTTAGTGATTTTGTTCTGATGCAGTTACAATTGGCTTCTGTCTTCTTTACATTTTCTCTTGGGACCAAGACACACTACTATGGAAGGACTCTGCTCCATGGAGGTGCAGAATATAGAGGCACTGGTCGTGGTTTTGTGGTCTTCCATGCCAAATTTGCTGACAACTATAGGTTTTATTCTCGCAGTCATTTTGTCAAGGGCATTGAATTGATGATTCTGCTTATTATTTATGAAATCTTTGGTCAATCGTACAGAGGTGCGGTTGCATACATCTTTATAACTGTTTCAATGTGGTTTATGGTGGGCACGTGGCTTTTTGCCCCTTTCCTTTTCAATCCTTCAGGCTTTGAGTGGCAAAAGATTGTTGATGACTGGACTGACTGGAATAAGTGGATTAATAACCGTGGGGGGATTGGTGTGCCAGCAGAGAAAAGCTGGGAATCTTGGTGGGAAAAAGAACAAGAACATCTTAAGTATACAGGGAAGCGTGGGACTATTCTCGAGATAGTACTTGCATTGCGCTTTTTTATATACCAATACGGGCTTGTCTATCACTTGCATATAACCAAACATACCCAAAGCGTGCTGGTATTTCTTTCAATTACTCGAAAATATGCTGATGCAGTTTTTGTTAGACTTGCATTGACCATTGCCTTTAACATGGAAGTATCTTTTTTTGCTTCCAGGTTTATGGTGTTTCATGGCTTGTGATCTTGGTCATATTGCTTGTCATGAAGGTATGTAAACATTCCTCGAGTTCCCAGCACAATTCATTTATAGGGATAAATGTTCTTATAAATCTGCTTATCCTGCAGAAATAAGTATTTATTGTGTTTGATTCAGTTCTAGTTTGATTTTCCAATAACCAGGTGCTTGGGTCTTTTCGAGTATCAATGACTGACTTCTTAACTCTGCCAATTGTCACTGAAATGGGTGTCATAGTCCATGAGATTCCTGCTGCTACAGAATCTAGGGAGGATCAGATGTATGCAGCCTTATCTTCACATGTGGAGAGGCTGTTTCCTTGTTTTAAACCCATGATTCCCAGATCATAGTGGAGCAATCTTACTGTTGCACCAAAGCCCTCCCTCTCTACCAATATTATTTAGAAATAGTTAATGATATTGAACATAACTTTTTGACTCAACTTCTTAGAAGTATAGTCAACAAAAATGGCCTGGCTTGCAATCTATCTAAATTGGTGAACTGAAAAAGGCTTGGGTGAAATAATTTTTGGTGACTGGGCTCCTTCACCATTTCATTTTGTTTGTCTGTCTGGATTGTTGAATTGAACAAGGCCTGACTGGATATTTTGGTGAGAAAGCTCTCTTTCCAACCAAAAAAGCTTTTTGTGACTTGATCTAACTTGATGGCAATTTTGCTGCATTAATTCTGAAGTGATGGATGAGTTTGGGGATTTTCCACTCTTGTTTTCTCTAGTCCTACACCCAACAAATATATTGCATGATCGCCTATGCTCCAATGGGTAGAAATGATCCTGAAAGTTGGACAAAGTTAAACCAATTTTTATGTTTTGTTTTTAAGATACAGTCACTGAGGTTTAATTCACCATAAACAATTATCATTTTTGTTCATATTAGCACTTGATAATTTGGCTCACCATCTCTTGTGCCCCCTTTTTTTGGTTCTTTTATTTTTTCTCAGACGGTATCCATGGGAAGGCGGAGATTCAGTGCAGACTTTCAGCTTGTTTTCCGGCTGATAAAGGGACTTATCTTTGTAACTTTTGTTTCTATTCTGATCATATTAATAGTCATCCCGCACATGACACTGCTAGACATTTTTGTTTGCTTCCTTGCGTTCATGCCAACTGGATGGGGACTGCTTCTGGTTAGTGAATTTATTGAGCTGACACCCATTTCAATATGAATTACGTTTTAGTTGCTGTTTGCTTCTGGCTTAAGCCTTGTTACATTTAAGTTTGTCCATGGCTGTCTTCAGATTGCACAAGCTTGCAGGCCTCTTGTTCAACATATTGGGTTATGGGGATCGGTCAAGGCACTTGCACGAGGTTACGAAATTATCATGGGCCTTCTTTTGTTTACCCCAATTGCAGTCTTAGCTTGGTTCCCTTTTGTATCTGAGTTCCAAACAAGAATGTTATTCAATCAAGCCTTCAGCAGAGGTTTGCAGATTTCTCGTATTCTTGGTGGCCAGAGGAAAGATCGTTCATCTCGCAACAAGGACTAGATCAGCCTTCGCATTGGAACTCAGTGCTGTGGAGACTATCCGCCTTCAACCCTTTCTATTCGTCATTATGATCATCAAGATGTTGCTTTGGTATATTCTGATAATTTGTCAATCTAAATGTCATTTTAGATGTAAGTTGTGTATTGTGTATGGTTATTGAGATGATCCAAAGTCTCTGGATAGAATGGTCTCTGCCTATTTCAATTCTGATATATTCTCCAGATTTTTTTATTTTTTGATTTTGGTCAAGGGTGTATAATATGAATATTTATTCTGTCTGCAATCCTATTTGGTGTAGTTCAGCCACCTGACTGGCACTCATGCAGCAGTAGTTTACCTTCAATTATGAATGCTTTGGTCTACTGCAGCTTCGTGATCCCATAGTTCATTCAATTGGCCGCTTTGTGTACAGTTATAATTTATTTTGCAAATGCTATTATTAAGTTGGTGATAGATGCAGTCGGGATGTCTGTTGTATGTATGTATGTCTTAATTATCTTTGTATGTCTTGCTGAGTATGAGTAGCGAGTTCATCCATAATTAGCATAAAAAAATGCAACAATTTCAGCTGTCGGTG
This sequence comes from Elaeis guineensis, assembly GCF_000442705.2. Taxonomy (NCBI): domain Eukaryota; kingdom Viridiplantae; phylum Streptophyta; class Magnoliopsida; order Arecales; family Arecaceae; genus Elaeis; species Elaeis guineensis. Next base: position 40,540,963 of record NC_026008.2, on the reverse strand, counting down.
TGCCATATGCGTGTTTTCGATTGTTTCAGTTATTACTTTTGTATGTCTTATCATAAATTTATCAAATTATTATATTTGGTGCCCTATCATGAACTTTTTAAGCTAATGAAAGCTGTATTTATATTTTCTCCTTTTTTTTATGTTTGCATTAATTATTTAAATAAAAAGGTAATGTGTATATCTAAATTGATTATCTGAAATGGTTATTATTTCTGTGATCTAGGTTTATTGTTCTTTTCTGCAATTTCATAGGGTAGTATAAAAGTTTAACTTTTTAATGATTCTACTGACTTTGCACATCATTATTCCTATAGATAGGTATTATTAGTGCTTCCAGTTTTGTTCAATAAATTAATGAACTAATTTAATCCAATATTTGTTTGTTTTTAAAATATTATTTGTTATTTTAATGGTTTTAATTTTTTAAAGTTTGTATTTTTTTGAGACTTTATCTAGATTTAACGTGGATTATTTTAGCATCATAGGGTGGGGTGTGATCTAGAAGCGCAATGGGTCAAATTATGTGTTAAATTTTTGGAAATCATAATTTTATCATACAATGGCTAGTTGGGATGATTTTTTTAAGATTTTATAGCTTTTTTGAGATTTATGATGTAGAGTTGACACTTAAAAGAGGCTAAAGTGAGAAGAATTTCATCATAGGAGATCAGAAATAAGCTAGATAACCAAAAAAGAATTATTTTTATTGGACTTATTTTCTAATTTGAAAAGAATTAAATAGTGTAATAGAAAAACAAAGTTGATGTCAGAGTTAATGTTTATTTCATGTTGGATTTTAATTTTTTTTATATTTATTTGTATTAGTTATGTTTATTTTTGAAAAGTTAGTTCTATTCAAATTAGAAAAGAAATTGGATCTAAAGTGTGAAAGGGTGGATTTTACTATTATAAATAGAGAATATATATATCTTAATATTTGAGCAAGCAATTCATCAATTAAAAAAAAAAATCTAAATTTTATTTGAGCCAATTTTTCTATCTTTTCTGGATTGATGTAAAGGATCTTCTATGGAACAGGTTTTTGAGGTGGAACATAGCTTTGAATTGCAGTCGTGTTGCGTTATGAATTTATGATGCATTGAAACGAAGTTTTAAAGGCATTCTTGTTGCTTTACGATGTATATATCAAGACAAATGCACGTGCCCTTCAGAGTTTAGGCCCATAAATGGGATTTCCTTGGGTGAAATTCTTTGCACATCGTAGATAGTGTAGAAAATTCAATGCGGAGCATATCGTCTTATTCGATTGATTCACGTAGTCATTATTTTTTAACATGTATTTAATGTCTGTAAATCGATTTTTTTTGTTTAGAAATTATGTGATGAAAATATCTTTATTTTTTACAAAAAAATTATGACATTGTCTGGCATAATATGATTCAGGATATTATAATATGGTCTCAGATATCATAATATGAATGAGGTATTTTTGTTCAGTATTTTTGAACATACATTTTATGTTTGTTGGTCGATTTTTTTGGTTGAAAATTTTGAATGACGAAAATATTCATATTCTTTAAAAAAAATTACGACATCTTATGCATATTATGACATTCTGTGGATAAAAATTATGATTTTCTGTCCACAGATTGTTATAATATAGATATAGAATATCATAATTTTTTCAAAAAATAGAGATATTTTTGTCATACAAAATTTTTAAACGAAAAAAATGATCTGCAAGTATTAAATACGCGTTGAAAAATGGTAACTATATGGATCAATCAGACAAAGTGGTGTGCTTTATGTCAGAGTTTTTACACCGTATGTGGTGCGTAAAGTTTTTTTTTTTTTGCTGAGCTATGCACAGTTGAATTTAGGGATGTCAAATGGACTCAGCTGAAACAAAGCATATATAAAAAAATATTGGATAAGCCTCACTAGTTCATCCATATGAAAACTGTGACGATCCATACATGCACGTTTTTGTCCTATATTAGCTGAGTATATCTTCAATATTTATATATTGCTATAAAATTTAAATGACACTTTCTAATTAATCTTTTTATGTGGGGTCTTAGGTAGTTATAAATAGTATTAGAGCATGCATAGTCTATAGCTCATTTCGATCGATTACGTATTGATAATTGAATTTATAGTACTTGTGAATAAATTTAAATGATTTAGAATCCTTTGCTTAGCCAGGATATCAAGGGTAAAATGAGAGAAGCATGGAAAAACTCAAGCTATGTGTTATGGTTATGCATTGGGTATATCTTGGATGTTGTTGTCGCAAAGCTCTGAAAGAAAAAGGACGAGATCGGTGCGAAATCGAACTGGAATGCTGTTAAAGACTAAGTCAATGCAAATTACAAGTAAACCTGTAAAAGAAATTCTAGATCTGGTGGGGTATCATTTGGTTTAGGATCTTTCGATGCTTAAGTCGGTCGGGATCTTGAGAACAAATGATAGAAAAGAAAAAACTGGAAGGCAAGAAGAGGGATTTGAATGAACAGAGTGAGGATTCTTATTCCCTTCAATGGGGGAGCTGAAAGAGATTTAGTAGTCTTAGCTCTATAAGTTCTAACTTACCTCGTGAAGGATATCCTGTCCCTCTCTATATAAAGGGAGTTTGCTTAGGCCGTTAGGAGAGTTTGTGAGATTGTTAGTTTGTTATAATAGAATAGCCAGCTGTATGGAGATCGTGGATTGTTTATCCATGTGGAGATTAGCTATACTATCGCTAGAAGATAACTGTTGTCGAGTTGAATGACAGCTATAAGATAACCATTGGTGTTTTAAGGTCACATTGGTTCTAGACCAATGTCTCTTATATCGAGATCGGTAAACAATCGAGCTGATCATGTTTTATCAGGAACCAACTCTTGTCCATTTAGATCAGCATAGAGTTGAGCTAAAAGTTAAGACAAATCAGACTTAGCTGACTTAACTTGAAAGCATACTTATAATTCAGATAACTCTGATATTGCCAAATGGCTTGGTGATGAGGTTGGTTTATATAGATTACTAATAGGTAGCATTGATCTGATAGTAAAGCCGATTGATCTGAACCATTGGTGAGTTCTATAAATAGATCTATATTTCATTTGAAAGCCATCTTACTGTTTTCTTTGTGTGAAAATTTTGTCAAGATTCTCCCAGAGCTTTCTCAACACCATTGGAGCCAGAGAGGGGATCTTTCGGTGTTGCTGGAGTCAAAGAAGAGACCGCCAAAGTTAAGAAAGAGTTCCTTGAAAGCTTTCTCAGAACCTCTTCCCCATTTATTAGATAGACTTCTTTGTTCTTGACTTCTTTTTCATGCAACTCTAGGATTTTAGATCTTTTTAATTCCACTATTTTTTCTTGGACAGGTTTTTCCTTGGCCTTTTCATTTGCTTTCTTCTTTTCATTTGTTTCTCTTTATCTTTTCTTTCAAAAAAATATCTATTGAGAACCTCTGGTACCATCCCTGTACCTGATCAGGATCACCTCACATGAAACCTAGATGTTACTCCAACAAACAATAAAAAAAAAGAAAGAAGAAAGCTAAGGTTTGGCATTGGAACCAGAGAGGGAGAGAAAGTTAGGGAGAAAAGATCTTGTATTCCACTACTTGCATTATGAAAATCCTAATATAACCTATGTATATATATATACATAACCATTAGGCCCGATCAGAAAAATTCTTATAGCTCAACCCAATACGTGAAAGCAATCACCGAACCATATCTCATCAATGTCTCACATGCTCTCACCCCTTAGACTTAATATCAGTCCAAGCCTTTGAGTTGGCCCCCTTAAGACCTCTCAAACAAGATCTTAAGACACATAGGATCAAATTCAATCCTAGTTTGAAATAGAATCCATGCATGATCCTGTTCGCAACTCGAACCAGCTCAGTCAGACCTCGAGTCAGCTCGACTGTCGTGCCACTTGATGCCAGTGAAAATCAGCTTTCTGTTCTGCATTCGAGTCGGCTCTCTCAGGGTCTCGGGCTGGCTCGTCCTGATTCGAGTTGACTCTATCCAGATCCGAGTCAACTCCTCTACAGACTGGAGCAGATCTTCATACTAGGGCCTCTCCTGTCCTAGTCTTAGGACCCAACCCTGATCCTAGCATCTCAAAGTCATCATTGTGACTCTTCTCATGGCCTCCCAAGACTTGAAAGCACCACACATGCACAACAATCTCCACTTTAGTGTCCCAAGCCTCGGTAAACTCCTTGGCGCTCTCCAGTATCCTGTTGTCCATCAGTACTCCATGCTCATGCATCTGACGTGTCTACATCCACTGCTGCCATAGTGGATCTCCTGCGCACCATGTCCTGTGCATCGATCCTACGCCTTGCATGCCTCTGCTACCATGGAACTTGAAGCCCGCATCCTTCAAAGTATCCTCCTGAGTTTCGATACTATAAAGCCTCTACCTGGATCTCAGAATCCTATATCTGCATGTAGTCTAGCTGCACGTCTGTCCCACAGCTGCCTGTATCCAGCTGTCCCCCCTATCATGGCTCCATAGCTGCCTGTTTTTTCAGCTGTGCCTATACCGCGATCCGCAGCTGTTTATCTCTACGATTGTACCTGTGCTGCAGCTCGCAATCGTCTGTGTTCCAACTGCATCTGTCTTGCGGTCCGCAACTGTCTGTCTACCAGCTGCCTCTGTGCCGCTCTTCCGACCTACAACTGTCTGTGTCCTAGCTGCGTCTACACCGCTCCATGCAGCCGTCTATGTCCCGACTACATCCATGCCACAAATCCATAACTGTCTATCTCCGATTGTGTCTCTATTGCATCCCGCAACTGTCTGTATCCCAACCGCACCTCACACTCTGTCGTTGCCCCTTCAGATCTTCTACTCTTTGTGGACCTGTCCGAAGCCATCTCGAATACACCACACCCTGCGGGCTCTTCCGAAAGTATTAAGAAATCATCCATCGCTAATCCCTCAGTGATTGTACCGATAGAATCCCTCTCATCTCCTCTTTTTTTCTGAAGCGGATAATCCTTCTTGAAGTGTCCAATCTTGTGGCATCTGTAACACTTCAGAACCTTCTCCGATCTGCACTTGGATTTTTTTTTCTTCCCAGGCCTTCCTCGCTTCTCATGAACAGTGAACGCCTCCGAAGTAGAGCCTCCCTTGTAGATCTTCTCTCGCTGCTCGTTCGATCTCAGGGCACCCACAACCTCCTCATACTCTAAGGACTCCTTGCCATATACCAAGGTTGTAATCAAATCATCATATGTCGATGGGAGTGAGCACAGCGACAATAACGCTCGATCTTCTTCTTCGATCTTCACATCCATATTCAATAAATTAGAATATATCTGATTGAATCTCTAGATGTGACCAACCTGATAGCCTTTTTCGGATATCCACGAGCTGTATAACTGCTTCTTCAACCAAAATTTATTCATCATATTTTTCTCTATGTACATCTTCTCTAGCTTCTTCCAAAGGCCTCTCGTCGTGATCTCCGTGCTGACTTTCGATAAAATCTGATCCACCAGACACATCCTAATCATGCTGAAAGCAATCTCCTCCAGCTCATCCCAATCCTCAGCGCTGATCTTTTTCGATCTCTCTCTTATCAAGATCTTATAGATCTGCTAATGTACCAACAAGTTCTTCACCTGCTGCTGCCATAAGATGAAGTTTTTTTTACCATCAAACTTCTCAAACTCCATCATAAAATTACTTGAAGCCATCTCAACCTTCAAGCAAACTATTAGTCTTAACCCTTTTGCAATACCATGCCTCACACCCCAAAAATAGGATCAGATCTGAAATTGATCTCTTCCACCTTCTTGCAACCCTTTCTTGTGTCAAGAACCCTCCACCTAACTGGGAGATCACCACAAAGGAAGCAACAAGAAGAAAAATAAAGAAAAATTTGGGCACTGCAGAAACCGGACTGAACTTGATCTTCGACATCTTCTTTTCTTTACGTAATTGGGCTCTAATATCACTTGTTGAGAACCTCCGGTACAATCCCTATAGCTGATCAGGATCACCTCGCATGGAATCTGGATGTTACTGTAGCAGACAACAAAGAAGAAGAAGAAAGCTAGGGTTTGGTGTTGAAACCAAAGAGGAAGAGAAAGTTAGGAAGAAAAGATCTTGTATTCCACTACTTACATCATTAAAACTTTAATATAACTTATGTATATATACACACAGCTATTAGGCCCGATCAAAAAAACTTCCATGGCTCAATCCAATACATGAAAGTACTCACCAAACCATGTCTCATCCATGTCTCACATGCTCTCATCCCTTGGACTTAATTCCAGTCTAAGCTCTTAAGTTAGCCACTTTAAGACCACACAAATAAGGCCTTAAGATACGTAGTATCAAATCCAATCCTAGCCCGAAACAGAATCCATGCATGGTTCTATTCTTAACTCGAGCCAGCTCGATTAGACCTCGAGTCGGCTCAACTATCGTGCCACCTATATGCCAGCAAAAACTAGCTCTCTATTCTGCATCCAAGCCAGCTCTCTCAGGGGCCCTAGCCGGCTTGCCCTGATCCGAGTTGACTCCATCCAGATCTGAGTCAGCTCCTCTGCTGACTGAAATGAATCTTCACACTAGGACCTCTCTTGTCCTAGTCCTAGGATCCAACCCCGATCCTAGCCTCTCGGAGTCATCATTGTGACTCCTCTCATAGCCTTCCAAGGTTTGGGAGCACCACATATGCACAACAATATCCTTCGATAGTAGCGAGATGAGTCAGGATGATCGTGTACCTCGATTGATCCAACTGCTGCTTGAATTCGAAATGAAAACTTCATCTTGGGCAACTATCGAGGTTAGTACCTTAGGTCAGGAGGATTCAAAATCTTTCATAAAAGGATTCTTGGATTACTTCGATCTTGGTACTGAACAATCTATCTTGACCGATCTAGATCTTTAGGAGCTTAGAAAAAAATACTCAATTTCTGAAGAATTCTAGCTTGTAGTTTCAGGTCGGAATGATCGAATCACTAAACCTTCAGAAGGTTGTATCACATTTTATGATAAGGTGCTTCGATTTGGACTTCGGTTTCTCTTATATCCTTACTTTAGTAATGTCTTAGACTTATATAGGCTCCATCTGACCCAAGTTACTCCCAATGCCATTAGGATGATCATAGTATTTATTATTTGCTGTAAATTTTTTACCATAGAACTTAGAATTTCTCTCTTTAGGGCATGTTTATCCTAAAGAAACATCCTTACGAAAAAGGCTGATGGTACTTTTCACCTCAGTCTAAATATAAATTTGATCCTGTCCTTCCATTTTCTATACATAACTGAAAAAATTATTTTTTTTTTGTTTTTTTTGATGTTCCATAGGGTTTTAGTTGCAACTGGCTTAAGTTTGAAATCAAAGATCTCTATAATGAAATACTATCTGGAGATGAGGAGGTTTTTGCGGAACTACTGGATATGAAGGTACCCAAATTGAGCCTACTGGTGATCGACCAGTCTTTATTTGACGCCGGCATTAGTCAAATCTCTCTTTAGGATAAGTCTAATTTTGGTGTCACTCTCTGTTCCTCATTATTATTTATTTTTATTATTTATTTTTTTAATAATCTTTTTACTTTCGTCGTAGCAAAGTTTGATCCATATAGACTGGCTAATGCAAAGAAAAGAAAACAAGATTCAGCAAGTCAGCCTGCCCCAAAGAGGTGTAAGGAGGTTGCTACCCCTTCTAGGTTGGCTGCCCCCTGATTTTCACCTGGGGCCATATCAATAGATTCGGATGCTGCCCCAATCTCCATTGCATTGACGGTAGTCAAAAATCAATCTCGGCAATCCACCAAGGTGGCTCATTCAAAGGAGGTGCTTGCACACCCAAGGCAAGCTTCTTCTCCAGTATCCCCTTCAACATCGATGAAGTTAGCTTGACTGATAGAGCAATATCTGAGGTCTCAAATTCTTGATGCTAATCCACCGTCTACCTCATCGAAGAGGATTGACCTCTTCAATGCATCACTTTTGGAGACATCAAGGCTTGGCAGAGATCTGCTGTACACGATGATGCCTCAGAAGAATCTGAATACTCGAAGGAGAGATTTTTTCATCGAGCAGATAATAAACAATGGGTTCAACAATATTTTGGATGTAAGTTTCATCCTTCTTTGCTTTTCCTTTTTCTTTTACATCAAATTTTTACTGATCTAAATTTGTTCACATTTCTCTTTTAGCAGTCAGCCATGTTCTTCAGGTTACTTAATGAGTACCTTACATGGTTCTTTAAAAATAAAAAATCTTTGGAAGAAGAGCTCAAGGTCGAGGAGGAGGCCAAAAAAGTGACTGAAAAGGCCAAGAAGGCAGTCGAGAAAAAGGTGGCCAAAGTACTGAAGGGCTGAAGCGGCAGCTCCAGAAAAAGATGAATACAATAAAGGAGAAGAATCAGTAGCTCCTGAACAACCAATGTCAAATAAATAACCAGAAAGATAAGCTGTAGAAATAGACTGAGAAGACTTTGGAATTGGAGGCCAAATTGAAGGAAGCCGAGTCTATAATCAAGAAATGCGATGTGGCCCTCTTTTCATACCAAAGACAACTCAATAAGGGTAAGGAGCATATTTTAAAGGTTATCGAAGATTATAAAGCTTCAGATGCCTTTCATGATGAAGTTATGGAGGCTTCTGAAGGAGCCTTGGACTATGGCTTCCTGAGTTGCAGGAGTTTCATTATAAAACCCTTTTTTGACCTTGATCTTAGTAAGACTACCATGGAAGCAGCTCTAACGATAGCATTTGAGGTGACTTCTGGAGCTACTTTCGAGGTCCATACTACGGTGCCACCTACTGCCCCTTTTGCTAATGTGCCTCCGGTTGAAGTCCCAGCTAGTTCAGTCAAGGTTTCAATTGTCGAAGTCATCCCAGTGGAATTGGCTGACAAGAATCCTATTTCTGCTCCTCTAGCAAATGTTCCTCAGGCTAATACTTGAATTATCATTGTAACTTTCTTCTTCTTTTTAAGTTTTCTAAACTTTTGATATTAGCCCAACGTGGGCTTTTGTAAATAATTTTGACATCAATGAAATGAACTTTTTTTTTAAGTCTATCTTTTTCTCTCTACATTGGATATTACCGATCTTAATTAACCCGATTTGGGTTTTAATGACTCGAAAAACTATTCATAATAGATGACCATCATCTGACTTCAGTCAAATAATTATAGATAAACACCATTGGACCTCAGTTGGGGAAATAATTAAGGCACTAACAAATATTGACCAATCTTAGTCAAATTAATAATAAAGCCGATTTGGTTAAACTTAACATGTAAGCTTATCATTGAAGCAAACTTAATCAAATTAATTGACTTGAAATAAATCAACCTTTGATAATTCATTGTAAAGGTTCTAGAAGTATCTTTACTCGAGTGCGGAGTGGCAGATCGGATCTTTTTATCTATTGGACTTCGATCCGTGATGCCTTTCTATGACTTCAATCATTAATTACTTTGAACCGATGTCGCAAAACTCAATCCATAGATCTAGGTACTTTTCATCAGATTCTTATTGAATTTATCAACTTTTATGTGAGGTCTAATATGACAATCGGACGTCTCACATCTTTTATCCATGAGGTCCAATCCAAAGATCAGGTGTCTCATAATCTTTATCCATGAGGTCCAATCCAGAGATCAGATATCTCACAATTTTTTTATCTATGAGGTCAAATTCGGAGATCGGGTGTCTCATATTTTTATTTGTGAAGTCCAATCTGAAGGTCGGATGTCCACATCTTTTATTTGTAAGGTCCAATCCAGAGATCGGGTGTCTTACCTCAGGTTATTTTGATTTGGTTGGGATTGTTATAGCCTTAATTCAGCTCTTTTCGACCTCATTTGGATACTTATTTTTTTTTCTCATCCTTGTTTGGTCGGACTTAATGATCTCATTTGGATGATATTTTTTATATTGTCCTCATTTGGCGGGACATCGTAGCCTCATTTGGATAGATTTACTTCTTTTGATCAGTTTGATACCGATCTAATTTAGATATGATCTTCTTCTATTATCATTCTCATTTGATCAATTTTTATCGATCTAGTTTAGATGAAAAGGAATTCTTTTGCCAAAACTGCCTTCATTGGGACAATCAGTGATTTGTCTTCATTGGGACAAAAGTCGAAGACTTTATTAAAAGACTTCATTGATAGTATAGTCTAAGATTCTCAGCATTCTATATTCACGAAATCACTATACCATTCAGATTCTCAATTCGGTAAGCTCCCGGATGAATCTCCTCTATAATCCAATATGATTCTTCCCAATTCGAAACAAATTTTTTTATTCTATGAGTTTTGATACTTCAACTCGATGAATGACTAAATCTTCTTTATGAAATATTTTAGGCTTTACTCAAACATTATAGTATCTGGTTACTTTTTGCATATAAGTTGCCATACGGATCCGAACTCTTTTTCTGATTTCATCAAATACATCTAGATCGATTCTCAGTTGATCTGAATTACTTCCTTCATGAAATTTTTTTGTCCTGATCGTTGGTAAGCCAATCTCTATCGGTATTATAGCTTTTGCTTTAAAAGTATGTTAAAAAGGTGTTTCTCCGATAGGCCTCCAAGGTGTAGTTCTATAAGCCCAAAGAATATTGTTAAGTTCTTCTATCCAAAAGATCTTTTGCCTTCGTAAGCTTGATTTTTAGACCTTGAAGGATGATTCTATTAGTGACTTCAACTTCTCCATTTGATTAGGATGTCCTATCGAGGTAAGTCTATAATCTATATGAAGCTCAGAATAGAAGTATATCAACTTTTGATTATCAAATTGCAGTCCATTATCAATGATTATAACTCGAGGAAAGTGAAAATGACAAATGATTAACTTTTAGATGAAGTCTTACTTCTTCTTTTTGGTGATTTATGTCAAAGATTCAGCTTCCATCTATTTGGTGAAACAATCAATAGCCATAATCAAAAATTTTCTTTATTTGGTAGCTATTGAAAAAGATTTCAGAATATCCATTCCCTATATAGAAAAAGGCCAAAGTGCTGTAAGAGAAATAAATTTGATTGTAGGCTTATGTTAAATATTGGCATACTTTTGACACTAATCACATTTATTATCAAAATCGGTCGCATCTTTTTGGATAGTAGGCTAATAATAATCTTGTCAAATTACTTTGTAAGCCAATGATCTGTCCTCCAAATGATTGACATATATTTCTTCATGGACTTCTCAAAGAGCATAATCAGCTTTCGATGGTTGTAAGCACCGAAGTAATAAAAGTGAATATGATATTTTGTATAATCAGTTGTTTTCAATAACATATCATGGATCTTATCTTTTAATTTTTCTTGTTTCAATTGGATCAGTTACTAGAGTTTTCTTAATAATATAATTCATTAATGGATCAATCCAACTTGGTTTATATTTAATTTGAGCAACTGGCAAGGCTTCAATACTGGACTTTTCAAGAACATCAATAAGAACCTTTTAGTTGAGCTCAGAAAAATCCAATGTAGCCAAATGTGATAAGGTATCAGCTCGAACTTTCTCTGATCTTGATATTTGTATGACTTTTAAATCTTCAAAGTTTTTTGAGAACTCTTGTACATTCTGTAAATATTGGGATAATATAAAATTTTTTGCTTCAAATTGACCTCGTATTTATCCAACGACAAGCTGAGAATTGATGAAGACTTTGAGTCTTTTGATATTAAGCTCTTTAGCCATTTTAAATCCTATAATGAGTGTTTCATATTCTATCTCATTATTTAAAGTATTAAAATTAAATTTTAAAACATATTCGATGATAGCACCTTCTAGACTAGCTAGAATTAAGCCAACTCAGTTTTCTTTTGAATTTGATGCTCCATCAACATGTAGCACCTAACAAGAGCCTGTTTCAATATTGCTTGAGCTTTCTGAGATTGGTTTTTCATTAGGAATAGAACATTCCACAATAAAATCAGCTAATATTTGAGATCTCAACGAAGACTGAGGTCGATAATGAATATCTAATTTACTTAATTTAATAGCCCACTTGGCTATCTATCCTAAAGTATTAAGTTATTGCAAGACTGACTTCAAAGGCTAATCATTTAGAACAATAATAGAATGGGCATGAAAATAAGGTCGAAGTCATCTAGCCGATGTAATGAGAGTATAAATTATCTTTTCAGCTTTAGAATATTGAATTTTAGCATCTTAAAGTAATTTGCTAATATAGTAGATTGGTTTCTGTATTTTTGAATCATCTCGAACTAAAATTGAGCTAACAGCATTAGTTGAAATAGATAAATATATGAATAATTTCTCATCTTCAACTGACTTTGATAACAATAGAGCTATGCCGAGATGTTTTTTGAAGTCATCGAAGGTGGTTCAATACTCATCTGTCCAATTAAAATCTTTAATTTGCCTCAAGATTTTGAAAAAAGGGATATATTTCTCAATCGATCTGGATATAAATCGACTGAGCGATGCTATCCATCTGATAAATCATTGTACCTCTTTTATTATACTCGGATGTTTCATCTCGAGTAGCACTCAGATCTTCTCATGATTAGTTTCTATTCCTTTTTATGTTACAAAAAAATTCAAAATTTTTTTAATGTCACTCCAAAAGAGTATTTGTTAAGATTAAGCTTTATTTGATATTTACGTAATTCTTCAAAAACACTTCTAGATCGGTAATATGCCATTCTGACTGAGTACTTTTTATCAATATATCATCAACATAAATTTTCATATTGTGACTGATTCGTTGCTTGAAAATCTTATTGACTAAGCATTGGTATGTGACACTTGCATTTGTAAGACCAAAATATATAATTTTATAATAATATAAACCTCTTTTGGTGATAAAGACTGTATTTTTTTCATTCTCAGATGCCATTTTGATCTAATTATAGTCAGAAAAAGCATCTATGAAGTTCAGTAATTTGTGTCCCAAAGTAGTATCAATAAGTTGATCTATTTTTAGATGAGGAAAGCTATCTTTCGGACAGACTTTATTAGGATCGGTATAATCAATATAAATTTTTTATTTTTTCATTCACTTTTTTAATCATAACAATATTTGCAATCCATTTTGGATATTGTGCCTCCCTGATGAACTTAGCTCTCAGAAGCTTATCAACTTTCTCATCTATTATTTTTTGCTTTTTCGGGATGAAGCTTTTTTCTTTTGTTCCACTGGTTTGTGCTTTGAATTAACATTTAGCTTATGTACATGACATCGGTAGGAATTTTTGAAATGTTAGATGCTTACCAGAAAAAGACATCAGTATTTGTCCGAAGAAAGGATATCAATTTTTCTTTTAGGTCAGAATTTAGTTAAGATCCGATCTGAACAGTCTTCTCTGGATCCTCACCTAAAGGAACAGTAATAAGCTGTTCGACTGGTTCTCAATTTTTGTTGATCTCAACCTTATCCATTTGATCAGGTACTTTAGTTGGTAGAGCTTCTATTGATTTTTTTCATCTTTGTAGCTATCAAAATGCACTACCAAACAAGCACTTGATCTCCTCGATTTTTTTCGAATCCAGTCTTTGTTGGGAACCAGACTAACAAATAGTAAATGAAA